>NC_080164.1:147860678-148053534 GCF_950295315.1 Erinaceus europaeus
CTTGAACCGGGATCCTTACTCCGGTCCTTGCTCTTCGTGCCACGTGCGTTTAACCCACTATGCTACCGCCCGACTCCTCATTTTACTGATTCTTAAACTCGGTGTTCTTAACCAAAAATTGATGGACAACTATAGGCTGAATGATGGGATAATGAACTTTAATCATTTTAGAATTATTTTCCATTTATTTTTTTATGGATGCAGGCCACAGTTTCACTAGGTTCTCAAATGTATCTATATTGAAATATCATAGTCATTTCTATAGTAATTTACTTTCCTTTTAAAGAAACCATGAAAATAGATTACTTGACTTTGAGTTACTGAATTTGGAATGCATTTGAATTTTAAATTTTGATGAATTGAAAATCCAGTGCTTAAGCATAGCACCTCTATGCAAGAATTATCAAATCTTTACAAGAACACCAAAGGGGGGAAAAGTCACAATAGTTTTTTTTTTTTCTTAAGAAATCTAACACTCACCATTTTCTTCATGACAGTAATCAAAGCCTGCCACACTGCATCTTCTAAAAACCATCTTATTCTCAGTGAGGGTCCCTGTCTTATCAGAAAAGAGGTACTGAATCTGTCCAAGATCTTCAGTGATGTTCAGGGCTCTGCACTGAACTGTTGTATCCGTTTTCTCATTATAGAAGTCCACATCACTTTGAATAAAATATATTTGCCCAAGCTTCACAATTTCAATAGAAACATAGAGAGAAATGGGAATCAAGACCTAAGAACCAAATAATTAAAAAATAAAAAGTTAAAGGGGAGAAAGTATGAGAAACTGAACACAGCAAATTAGTAGCAAAGATCTTGAAATTATAAGATGAGACTGACAGAATTTACCTGTAACAAAATGATCATGGTCCAAAACATGTAGAATCCTGCCAACACTGGTGATATGACATGCCCATCAGGCTCTGGGATATTAAAAAAGGGTACATTCTCGTATCTACTCAGCCAGATTCCATGACCTTTCAAAAAAAAACATACAAATATCAAAAGGATGTTATGTATATGCAAATATAAAAATTTATTCCTAAAAGTATAAGAGTAAAGGTTTTTATTTTGGCTGAGGAACAATTACTTGTTTGGGGGTAACACATTGAACATCAAATGGCTATATATTCTCCTACATCTGTTTTTGCAAATGTTTTCCCAAATTTCTTCAGATTATGGCACTATGTAACTTAATACAAATAACATTGTGTTTTTGAAGGACTGAAAGATTGGAAAGAAAAGAATGGAAGAAAAAAAATCTTGATGAATGGTATCTCCCTATAGTAATCAAACATTCATAGCATCTTTGGAAATTGAAAAAAAATATATATATATATATAGCCTCCAGGGTTATTGCTGGGGCTCAGTGCCTGCACTACAAATCCACTGCTCCTGGTGGCCATTTTTTCCATTTTTGTTGCCCTTGTTGTTATTGCTGCTGTTGTTGTTGAGTAGGACAGAGAGAAATCAAGAGGGGAGGGGAAGACAGAGAGGGGAGAGAAAGATAGACACCTGCAGATCTGCTTCACTGCCTGTGAAGCAACTCCCCTGCAGGTGGGGAGCCCTGGGATGTAACCAAGATCCTTTCGCCGGTCCTTGGTGCTTTGTGCCATGTGTGGTTGTTTAATCCTGGCTACTGCGCTACTTCCTGGCCACTATAAAATATCTATTTTTAATTATCTTTATTTATTTATTTACTGGATAAAGACTGACATAAATCAAGAGGGAAGGGGGTGACAGAGAGGGAAAATCAAGAGAGACCTGTAACACTGCTTCACCACTTGTGAAGATCCCCCTGCAGGTGGGGAGCAGGGGTTCAAACACCAGTCCTTGAGCATTGTAGCATGTGTGCTCAAAAAGGTATACCACCACCCAGCCCCTGGAACTATAATATTTTTAAAAAGATTCCCTTGCCTAAAAGAGAATTAAATCTTACCTACCCAATGCACCAGTTAGACACATCACAACCAAAAGCAGGACACACCAGAGGACATCTGTATTTGCTCTTCTTTCTAATTTACTGCGTTTGTATCTTGGACCGCTGTTGTTCAGCATTGCTTTGGTTTCATGGCCTACACAAGAATTGTATGTCAGAAGATGTGTGAATTAAAAGCATGTAGCTAATATCAAATCTCAAAATCTCTCTGGGAGACAATTTAATAAAAACACAGTTGCACAACATATTTTGTCAATGCAATTTCTTTTTGTGATCCAATTTGGAAAAAAAAAGAAATCAAAAGATTAAGTTTGTCAAAACAAAACTGCTTTTGCAGCTTTTGTACAATCTACTACAATACAAGCACATGAAAAAATGCCGACCTGAGGCAGAGAGGAGGTGATGTTGAAGAATGAGAAGCTTACCCCACCTGCATAAACCACAATGCCCACAACTGCTTCTGTGTTTCTAATGGTGCATCCTCTAAGTAATAAATTTTCTTTGCTGAGACCCATTCGTTCTTTGTTGGAATGTTCTCTGGAAGAAAGACAGCACACAGATTCACATTCAAATAAGGAAAGTGGAGAAGAAAAATAAAAATGGTGCTTTTGAGTTTTGCATATTGAAGTAGAATTATATAGTTCACAGAAAAGGTTTTAGTTCTCTGGTTGGCTTGTTCTGCTATTTCAGAGTTAGCCTGCTTTGGCTGGGGAAAGGAAACAAGCTTCTAACTATTGATACTACTGTTTTCTATTACCTATTGTTTATAAACTATTTTTAAATAGACTTAAAAATACTTTTTATTTTTTGAGGAAATATATTTTTGAGGAAATAAAAATACTTTTGATTTTTTGGGATCAAGCCAGTTGCACTTTAAGTGCCTGAGTAAATTCGGAAATAATCTTTTCCATTAATCAGCCTATTTTTGTGTCAAAATACTAGTTTTGTTCTTTTCTTTTCTCTTCCTTTTATTATTACTTTTTTTCCCCACAACACTGCTCAGCTCCAGGTTATGGTGCTTCTTGGGACTGAACCTGGAAACTCAAAGCCTCAAGCACAAAATTCACTTTGCATAACCATTGTGCTGTCTCCCTAACCCCTAACTCTCTTCTTGTATGTGCATAATCAGTTTTGAAATCAGACAGTGCTTGTCCTCCATATTTTTCTTAGTGATTTTTTTTTAATCTCTGTGAATTATTTTTAAATAAAACTGCTAATTTCTAAAAAAAAATAATGCTGGGATTTAGACTGAGATAACTTTGAATCTACATATGAACTTGGTTAAAAAAAACTGACATAACAATATTGAATCTTCCAACCTATAAACCATATATATTTAATATATTTAATTAGGTCTCTCATTTCTCTCAGCTGGGCTCAGTCCCTTACAGTATACTGATGGTCCTTTACATCTTTTGTCAGATTTATCCTTAAGGTATTTTGTTTGTTCATTTTTGTCTGCAGAGTTGGGAAATGCACTGTATACATGAACCTTGACTTCTCCAGGATGATTTTTCATGGGGGTTGGGGGGAAACACCACAGCACCATAGCTTCTTTTGGTATCATAGCACCTCCCATGTGGCACTGGGGCTTAAACTTGGACCATGTACTAGCCAGGTACATGCCTTACCCCCTGATTTTCCAATGTTAAACCAATCCTGTTTGTTTTGGGAATAAGTCCCACTGAGTCATGAAGTATGATCTTAACATCACCTCTTATCCTATAGCTGAGTAGTATTCTATTATATCATGGTAATTCTTATCTTAGAGAAAATGAGTGGGTAACTTTTCCTCTTTTTTACTACTTTCTCACAGGATCACACTAGGAAGTAAATGTCTCCTCTTTAACAATCAGGAAGCTTACAACCAAAAGGAGATAATAACTTAGCAGAAGGCACAAAGCATGTAAGTGACAGAAGTTAAGTCTGAAATTAGGTAAACATTTTTACTGTCCTTGCAAAAGAAAAGTGCATGCCACAGGAAGTCTCCAGAATGAACAATAGCATGGCTTCCCATATATTTTCCTTTTGTTTAAAATTTATTTATTACTGATTTAACAATGAAGTCTGTTTCCAAATCAATGGCTTTTTCCAACCGGAACTATCCACCCTCTACTCTGAGAACATCATTTTATCAGGTAACTTAAGCTATCATTTATGTCCAGACACCTATTTGGGGTTTAATATAAAGTTCATGTAAGATTTTTTATAAGTAATTTTTTTCAACCTTTATTTATTTATTGGATAGAGACAGCCAGAATTTGAGAGGAAGTGGGAGACAGAGAGATACCTGCAGCCCAGATTCACCACTTGTGAAGCTTTCCCCCTGCAGGTGGGGGACCGGGGGCTTGAACCTGGGTCCTTGCACACTGTAACATGCACACTCAACCAGGTGCACCACCACCCAGCCCCCTTAAAAATATTTTTTACTTATTTTCATTTAACCAGATAGGAACACATAGATCAAGAGGGGAAGGGGAGCAGAAGTAAAGAAAAAGAGAAGCCTAAAGCACTGCTTCATCATTCTTGAAGCTTTCCCCCTGCAAGTGAAAATCAGGGGCTTGAAGCCTGGTCCTCGTGCATGGTAACTGTGCACTTAACCAGGTGCACCACCACCTGGCTTCTCACGTAAAAATATTTTTAAACCACTAAAAGAAACTCTTACACTCATTTTTTCCTCAAGGGTTTTTTTTTGTTTGTTTGTTCAAAAAATAATTATGTGTATACTGCTGAATACTTATCACACTAATTGTAAGACTTAATCTATAGGTGGTTACACTTACAGATTTTAAATGGCTTCACTTGGGTATTAGTATCTAAAAGTTATATGAGTTAAACATAATTGCAACATACAATTCCATTCAAAAGCAAATTGTGTATCACTTACAAGAAGCCTCGGAATCTGTTAAGGTCATTGTTTGGACTTTCACATTCTATCCTACTGGAAAATTTCTCAGGGTCAACTTCAGAGTCCTAAATAAATAAATTTAATCACAAAGTAAGAATAACTAGAGGTTAAACTCTTAAAATGTATGTGTTTATCCTTTCACCATTTCCCAAGATAAGTCTAAGGGATTTTGCCACAAATGTCCAAGGAGGCCTGGGAAGGTAGCATAAGTGGTTATGCCTGAAGCACCAAATCCAGCTCAGTCCTCAGCACCACTGTAAACCAGAACTGAGCCATGCTCTGGAATGACAAAAGTAAAAGTAAAACAAGTAAAGCAAAACAAAAATAGCCAAATGTCCAGTGAAAGAAATTACTGAAATAAACAAGTAAGATCAGAATTATGCTGATCCAAGTCAAATCCCCACAAGTATCATGGACCAAAGCTGAGTAGTGCTTTGTTTGGGGGCGGGGGATCTGGTTGGGGGATACTATAGTGCCAGAGGAGATCTGCAAGGCTATTTTGTTGTTCTTTTCTTTTCTTTTCTTTTCTTTTCTTTTCTTTTCTTTTCTTTTCTTTTCTTTTGTTTTCTTCCATTTTCTTTTCTTTTCTTTTCTTTTCTTCACCAGAGCACACTTAAGCTCTGGTTTAGGGTGGTGCCAGAGATTGAACCTGAGGCTCTGGAGCCTCAGGCATGAAAGTTTTTTTTTTTAATAACCAACCATTAGATTACTCTCCAGCCCTGCCTGTGTTGGATTTTCTACTATAGGTGCTTCTTCCCAAGAAGTGTAGTTTTTTATTTAGAAGGTAGTGGAAAGCACAAAATACCATTGCTGCTGTTCTTTAATCTTGCAGATAGCTTTTGAGACTAGATGTACATATATGTATATGAGAATGCACTGAGCTCATATGCATTTGATTCCAGAATGCTCACATTAAAATGTTTGAACTGACTCTAATATCTTACTTAAAAATATACAGCAAATTTCCACTTGGACCTGGAGCCAGATTAAACCTTCTGGAATTCTATTTTACAATGATATGCAAATGGATTCTAAAAGTTTCTTAATATACCTATAAAAAATAAAATGTTAAGTCACCAATTAACAATACATTACTTACCTGCTCTGCATATCCTCGAACCACCTGTCTCTGTTTTAAATTGCTCTCTCCATCAAGACCAGAAGTCTCAATGTGACAGATTCCATCTGGATCAGTGGAGAAAAGTAAGACCATATCTGCCGGAATGACCTCATTACAGGAAAGGCGAATAAAGTCCCCAACTGTAACATTTTTCCAACATTGGTCAACATATTTTTTCTCTTTCCTAATATTGGGAGGGGAAAAAATAACTGGTGAGATCTAAATTTCACATCTTGCTTTACCTGAAAACTGTAGTCACTAAGGTACTAATATATATATTTCAGCTGTTTTTACTGTGAAACTTTGCCTGATAGTTATGCAAAAACTTCTATACTTGAAACTCCAAAGTTGCATGCTCAGTCTCCTGCATCATCATAAACCAAAGCTGAACTTTGGTAAAATAATTAATAAGATAATTAAATATAAATAAATAAAGATGCATTTGAAAAAAAGAGATAGAAGGAAAAAAAGAATCAAAGCACCACTCTGGCATATGCAAAGCCAGGGATAGAATTTGGGATTTCATGCTTCTAAGTCTGACACTAACCATCGCCCAATCTCTCAGGTCCCGATCTAGGACAAACTTTGGTATGTTGAAATCAGTTTGAAATTCATTTTTAAATTATTTATTTATGAGAAAGACAGGAGGAGAGAGAAAGAACCAGACATCACTCTGGCACATATACTGCTGGGGATCAAACTCAGGACCTCATGCTTAAGAGTCCAAAGCTTTATCCCTGCACCACCTCTCGGACCATTAAAACCACTTTCTCTTCTGTATCCCTTTCATTGAAATAAATAAATTAATTAATTAAATAAATATTTTTAAAAAGAAAAGAAAACACACAGAAATGAAATAAATACCCTGACGGAACATTTAAAAACTCATAATGTCCCATTGTTAAACCTGATTTGATAGAAACATTGCTTAAAACATTCCTCAGACTGCTGCAACTGATTCCTAAAAAGGAACTGGCAAGTATCCCTTTTCAATAGTGTAGTTTCCCCCTTTCCTTATAGTCAGTTATAAAGGGAAGGCATGTAATTGGACGGCGACTTGTCTTAAATACATTGGACTTCTTGTCAAACTTCTCATGCTTTTTCATTCCAACAGCACAAATTATGTTCCACAAGGAATTTCTCTGAGAAGAAAAGCAGGAAATCTGTATTACAACCCGATGAGAAGTGAAGTCCAAGAAATCAAGGAGAAAAAATGTTTTAAAAAGAGAATGGGGGTACTGGGTGGTAGCTCACTGAGCTAAACACACATGGCCCAAAGTGCAAGGACTGGTGTAAGGATTCTGGTTTGAGCCCCCAGCTCCCCACCTGCAGGCACAGGCGGTGAAGCAGGTCTGCAGGTGTCTATATTTCTCTCCCTCTCTGTCTTCCTCTCCTCTCTCGACTTTTCTCTGTCCTACCCAACAATAACAACAGCAATAATGACAACAACAATAACAATAACGACAAAATGGAAAAAATAGCCTCCAGGAGCAGTGGATTTGTAGAGCAGGCACTGAGCCCCAGTGATAACTTGGATGCAAAAAAGAGAGACAGAGAGAGGAAAGGGAAAAATTTCAATTCATACAGTTGTACCGTGTACCAGCCAAATTATTTTTTTCAAATTGCTGGCCAGTTATCTCAGAATCATTTAAATCCAATAATTAATTTTCTGTTAACTTAAAATATGACCTTTATCATAACCACATTCCTTATCTTATTTATGTAGGTGTGGCTTCCTAATTTGTTTAATGTTCCTGTAGTTTTCTTTTTATGCTAATACTTTCTTTGCATAAAAATACATAAAGTTGCTTTATCTTTTTTTTTTAAGGGGGAGCAAAGGAGTTATGCCTATGGTATTTGGTTTTGAAGATGTCTGCCATCACAGCCAGGTGGTGGTTACCTGGTTGAGTGCACATACTATAGTGCTAGTGTGCAAGGGACCCAGTTCTAGGTCCTGGACCCACCCACTGGGGGAAAACTTCATGAGTGATGAAGCAGTGTTGCAGGTGTCTCTCTGTGTCTCTTCCTATCAAATACTTCTCTCTTGATTATTGGCTGTCTCTACTGAATAAAACTAAAGATACTTTTCAAAAAAACTGTCTGCCATCAAGCATTACATTGCTGATATACTTCTGGTGGGAGAGAAGTGATAGGATGAAGATAAGAGCACTCTGCACTCCAGCTCCATCAGCACCCAGAGAGAGAGACGGAAAAGGACATATGGAGGTAGTTATGTTGTCATGAGTGGCTTGGAGGGGAAGAGAGAAGTGAATCAGACAAAAAGGAGCAACTATGTATAAATGTGGACAGATAGTTATAGAGAAGATGGTTGGCCCATGTCTACAACCTTAGGGGAACTGGTAAATTGCAGTGAGGAGTCTGAAGATTCAGAACACTGCTGGTGGAAATGGTGTGGACTCAAACCCTGTTGACATGCAATTCTGTAATATAAAAATACATTTAAAAATAATAAATAAATAAAAGATGATAAAAAAATTGCTGATAGGGAAGGTCAGATCCCCAGTGAATCACGGAATGACTAGAAGTAGAATATTGAATGGCATGTAGATATAAAGAAAATAAACAATGAGTTATTTGTAGGCATTGCAAGGGGAGGGAGGTCAGTCAAAATACAGTCAGGATGAAAATGTGGATATGCACGAGGGAAAGCTTTCACAAGTGCTGCATGTGTCTCTCCTCACTTCTCTGTCATATTCTCCATCTCTCTCTCTCTCTCTGTTTCTCATCCTCTGTCAAGAAGAAAGAAAAGGAAAAAAATAGCCACTGGAAACAGTGGCATCATGCAAGCACAGAGCCCTAGAATTAACACTGGTAGCAAAAATAGATAAGTAGATATTCAGGGGCTAGGCAGTGGGCCTGGTTAAGTGCCCTTAGTACTAAGTGCAAAGACCCGTGCAAGGATTCAGGTTCGAGCCCCCCTGGCTCCTCACCTGCGGGGTTAAGTTTCACACGTGGTGAAGCAGGTGTCTTTCTCCCTCCCTGTCTGTCTCCCCATCTTCTCTCAATTTCTCTCTGTCTTATCCATAAAAAAAGGGGGGCACCAGGAGCAGTGGATTCATAGTGCCAGCACGGAGCCTCAGCAACTGGAGGCAAAAAATGGATAAATTAATAAATAAATATTGAAAACATAAAAAGAAAAATTAGAATTCTAATAACAAACAAAATTAGGAATGCTACAGGTTCCAGCTTATCACTTTTCAGTGAAGATTTTCCTGATCTTTTCCTCTAAAGTTAAAATAATTTTTTATTTGCAATTAATATTGGGTTACGTAACTGTGTCCCCACCCCCACCGACTACTGCAGTCTAAGTAGTAGCAAGGAGATGTCCTTCCACAGTAAACCTCAAACTTTTTAACTTTTTGTATTTCATTTCTGTCCTTTTACATGGTTACTTTCCTCAGTCCTGGTTAATATATTCATTAATTCTAGAAAACTCCTCAAATCTCCCCACCTCTGAAATTAAAAAAAGGTGACACCAGGGCTGGGTGGTGGCACACCTGGTTGAGTGCACATGTTACAGTGCTCAGGGACCCAGGTTCAAGCCCCTAATTCCCACCTGCAGGGGGAAAGCTTTGCAAGTGGTGAAGCAGTGCTGCAGGTGTCTCTCTGTCTCTCTCCCTCTCTATCACTCCCTTCCCTCTCGATTTCTGGCTGTCTCCATCCAATAAATAAATAAAGATAATGCAAAAATAAAAATAAAAAAGGTGACAACATGAAATTGTTTGTAAAACAGTTAATAATACATTAGATTTAAAAATTCACGTATCTGTTCTAATGAAGTTTTTTTGTTGTCATTATTGGGTTTAACAATCCTCGGTTGACTTTTTCAGATCAATAGAGACAGAATTAAAATGAGAGAATAGAGACATGCCATGGTAGTGAAGCTTCCTAAGTAAGGGGCCTGGGCTTCAACCTAGGTTGTATGCATGGCAAAGCAGGCACACTGTCCACGTGAGCTATTCTGCTGACCTGACGACTGTTTTATGAGTATACATAGGGTCAGCAAGATAGCTCATGTGGGACCCAAATTCAAGCCTTAATGCCTATGGCATTAACAAGTTTCATTGTTGTAGTGTCTGTCACCCTCTCTCTCGCTCTCTTTCTATGTAAAAAAGCTGCCCTATAGCAGTGAATCTCTGGGATGAAATAAATAAATAGATGTAGATGCACTTCTCCTGAGTTTCAGAAACTTAACATTATAAGCTTTGCAATTCAAATTTATAAAAGTGGCACAATTAAGAACTTATACTCCTCATATGTGATTAATTCTACTTTTAATTGTAATGCTGAAATAAACTGGGTAAACATCTATCTTCAATACGTTTTTATAAGAGAATTCACTGAAGCACAAATAGGCTACTTTATTTAATATAAATAGTTAAATAAACTACCTTTGTATGCCCTTTCACATGGAAGGAGAATAAGCTTTGGCCTCATCTAAGGATGCTAGCCCCATTGTGGGATACTACGTTCAAGACCTTAAACAAATCTGTTTGCCTAAGACCCTACATCCTTATCTATTCTCTACGGATTTAAAGCTTCAGATATGAGTTTTCTAGGGATCAAAAACATTCAGTTCAGCCCACAATGTATATAAAAAGATGATGAACTTGAGTAACTGAGTAACTTGGAAAGGTATGGAATTATAAAGACAACGCAATGCTTGTGTAAATTATACTAATGCATCAATGACGAATAATCAAAGGTATGTAGTATAAAATAATAAAAATTACCTTGACTCATATGACAAAATAGCTATTAAAATACTTTAAAGGCATGGCAAATATTTATGATGTTGCATTAGGTTAAAAGAACTACAGTAAAAGCAGTGCATACTTTATATAACCCAATATTGTAACACAAACACACAAAACTTGAAGAAATATACTATAACACTACAAATGACTCTAGATTGGAAGCATTGTAGGCATTTTTATCCTCTGAGTGTCTAAAATGCTAGTTCTATAATTAAAAATGTGTAAAACAAATTGAAAAAAACATTAAAATGAGTAATTTATTAAAAATAAGTATGTTGAAATAAAAGTATTTTTTAAGTTGAATAAAGAAAAGTTTTGATTTTCAACAAGATTCAATTAGGGCATTAGAAGTACTGAATCATCCCCAATTACCAATACTTTTTCTCAACTTTTATTTATTAGTTGTCTTGCATCTCCTTGAGTTTAAAGCTAAATGGTACAGCTAATCCAAAATAAATTGTACTCAGTCAGTTTTGTGTGAGTTCTTGTTTACATGGGTCTACTTAGTTTGACCACCAGTTCAAGGTATATCATCTGGGCTCACGCAGCTTAGTGGCCTTAGTTTAAAAAAATATTTCTAGGAGTCGGGCGGTAGCACAGCTGGTTAAGCGCATGAGGTACAAAGCGCAAGGACTGGCATAAGGATCCCAGTTCAAGCCCCCAGCTCCCTACCTGCAGGGGAATCACTCACTTCACAGGCGGTGAAGCAGGTCTGCAGGTGTCTTTCTCTCCCCCTCTCTGTCTTTCAGTCCTCTTTCCATTTCTTTTTCTTTTTTTTCTTTTTTTTACCAGAGCACTGTTCAGCTCTGGCTATGGTGGTATGGGGGATTGAACCTGGGACTTGAGAGCCTCTGGCATGAAAGTCTCTTTGCATAACCATTATGCTATAACCCCACCCTCCTCTCTCCATTTCTCTCTGTCCAATCTAACAATAACTTATATCAGTAACAACAACAATAACTACAACAGCAATAAAAAAAAACAAGGGCAGGGGGTCGGGCGGTGGTGCAGTGGGTTAAGCGCATGTGGCGCAAAGCGCAGGGACCGGCGTAAGAATCCCAGTTCGAGCCCCCGGCTCCCCACCTGCAGGGGAGTCGCTTCACAGGCGGTGAAGCAGGTCTGCAGGTGTCTATCTTTCTCTCCCCTTCTCTGTCTTCCCCTCCTCTCTCCATTTCTCTCTGTCCTATCCAACAACGAATTGTGTCAACAAGGGCAATAATAATAACCACAACGAAGCTACAACAAGGGCAACAAAAGGGGGGGGGAAAATGGCCTCCAGGAGCGGTGGATTCATGGTGCAGGCACCGAGCCCAGCAATAACCCTGGAGGAGGAAAAAAAAAAAAAAAAAACAAGGGCAACAAAAGGGAATATATATTATTATATATTATATATAATAATATATATTATATATATATTTCATTTGGGACAAAGAAACCCAAGTACTGAAGAATAAAAAGCCTAAAATTCCATAAAATACAAAGCAAAGTTCAAAATAACTTGACCAACTTTATTATTGGTTACAAAGCCTTTATATTTCATCAATATCTATCACACATGCAATTCCTGTACTTTACCACTGAGTCACCTCTCTAGCCACCTAGCTCCTTCTTAATCCCAAATATTAATATTTAGAATTAAAGTCTTGTTAGACTGGAAAGACAGCATAATGTTTATGCAAATTAATTTCATGCCTCAGGCTCTGAGTTCCCAGGTTCAACCCTTTCTATCACCAAAACCAGAATTGCTCTGTTTTAAAAACAAAAGCAAACAAACAAAACAATAATCATTTTGCTTTCCTCATGTTTTGAAGTTTCAGTCAAGTTCATATATGTATAAGTTATAGAAGCATTTGAAAAGCTCCTAAACTGATGTGGTATATATAAACCATTTCTTTCTTTGACACCTGAATTGAATTCACTGTTGAAACAACTCAACAGATAAAGCACATGCCTTGCTAAGCATGAAGTCCTGGACGTGAGCCCCGGTACCCCATGGAAGCAACACAGATAGCATCAGAGGAGTTTCATGGATGGCTGAGCAGTGCTCTGGTGTCTCTCCCTTTCTCTCCACTCTCTATTGAAGTAATTAATAATAATATTGGATTAGGGAAACTGCTTAATGGCGTTGCACATGTGCAAAGCTCTCAGATCATTCCCTGGTGCTGTGTAGTAGATTCATTCATTCAGTCAGTCAGTAAGTCATTCATTCATTCATTCACTGGTGGGTATAAGTAAATATCAGTTAAAACACCAAAGTACAAAGAAGGTCCTTGTATACCTAAAAGGTAGAAAGCAACTTTCTAAATTAGACATGTGTATTTTCTGCCCAAGCAGAATTCCTATCACTCTTACCTACTATAAACTTTGGTTACTAAGTTGTTGATCTGTTTGTCAATTTTGTATTTTCGGTAATCTTCCAAGCCATCTTTAATTGCAATGATAGTGAGGACCACTACCAAAGGCAGCATTGTAATTTCCTTCTGGAAGGCTTCTACCAAAGGCACCCAGTTCAGGACAACTAGAAACAGGAAATATAAATTGGCGACCCTGAAAATGAAACACATACAAAGAGATGTTAAAAGAAGAAGGGGGGGAGAAGGGAAGTGAAGAGGAAGAAGGGAAGTAAGAAGGAGGAGGAGGAGGAAGGAAGGAAAGAAAGAAAGAAGGAAGGAAGGAGAGAAAGGAGGTAGGCAGGAAGGAGGTAGGAGGGAAGAAAGGAAAGTAGGAGGAAAGTAAAGAAGGAAGGAAGGAAGGATGGAAGGTAGGGAGGTAGGAGAGAAGAAACGAAAGTAGGAGGAAAGTAAAGGAAGGAAGGAAGGAAGGAAGGAAGGAAGGAAGGAAGGAAAGAAGGAAGGATGGAAGGAAGGATGGAAAGAAGGGAGGGAGGAAAAGTAAGGAAGGAAAAGGCAAAGCACCTTAAGGCGCTGTCCTATAGTTCCTATTAGTTAATTTTGGGTGCTATGGAATAGAGAACTAGCAAAATCTAATAAATTTAAATGAACAATTTATTACTCCCACAGACAGCTGGCTCTTGTTATACTTTAATAAGCCTCTATTAAATATTTATTTATAAGTATCTGAAAGCAACTGTCTTCAGTGATACTAATATCTGCTATAAAGCATAATAGGAAGTTATACTTCTTTTTTTAAAGCCCAAATTTCCAGAGCAAATTCAATTAGTGTGCTTTAAAATACATTTCTAAAGTCTCAATTTTATTTAATTTTATGTTTAAATGATAGATTCAAGTAAGACTTACAAACAGAAAAACCTCAGAGTTTTCTTAACTTTTCTCCCCTTGAGACTGACTTTTCTTTTTCTTATTTGAAACTACTTTTCTCAGACATCCTCCATTCTTCTATTTTATATAATCAAATTCTCTTCCACTGGCCCCTACAATCAATTCAAGTGATTCCTTTGCTTAATACAAAGGAAATCTTAATCCTGCAAGGTCTCTTGAACTTTTATCACTTTTTTTCCCAGTTATCCAACAAACCTCTCAAATTAAATCACTGTATTTCCCCTTCATCCCCAAGTCCTCTACTCTGATTTCAAATTCCATTCTTAACTGTTTCTTCTTTCTTTCTTTCTTTCTTTCTTTCTTTCTTTCTTTCTTTCTTTCTTTCTTTCTTTCTTTCTTTCTTTCTTTCTTTCTTTCTTTCTTTTACCAGAACACTGTTCAGTTCTGGCTTATGGCGGTGCGACTGAACATTGGACGTTAGAGTCTCAGGCTTGAGTGTCCGTTTGCATAACCATTATGCTACCTACCCTCCACTTTCTTAACTGTTTTCTACTACTTCTGTGGCTTCAGTTACTTCCATGTGAACTGTATCGAACTTTATAGTGCTGATCCTGTATCCTGTTCAGTGTAGTTCCATTAAGTGCACTAAGCTGCAAACTCATAAAAAATACTAGCACCCACAGTATTTAAAATCGTGAAGTCTACAAATTCAGACCTATATGCTAAATATATACAGTGACCATTCAATGCAGATAGAATGTGTATAGGGTGTGGTCAGGAGGTGGCACAGTGCATAAAGCATTGGACTCTTAAGCCTGAGGTCCTGAGTTCAATCCCCAGCTGCACATACTAGAGTGATGTCTGGTTTTCTCTCTCTCCTTCTGTCTTTCTCATTAATAAATAAGTAAACCCTTTAAAAATAAATAAATAAATGGTATTTTAAAAAAGAATGTGTATAGGGTGAATAGTGAGAATGAATATATATACAATAATGTTCAGAAACTTGATATTTGCATCTCAAACTCAAGATTTACAGAAGCAAACTATTCTTCCAAAATAATCAACTCAAGATTCTTTTTATCTTTGCTTTTTCTATTAATGCTCATTTTCTCAGCTCAGTAGGTTCATATTATCTTTTTCTCATAGTCCCCATGTTTAATCCACAGTAACTGTAATAGATTACCTTTTTATTCACTGGCTCTACACTCAGGTCTCCATGACAGTTCACCATGATATGTATAACATATACCTGAATGTTCTGCCTTTGGCTTATCTTTAATTAGTCAAGACAACCTCCTAGACTTCAAGTAAATCTTTGCGACCTGTTTTTCAAATTTTAATCATAATTCATCTTCCATCTAAAATGTGCTTTGCTGATAATACTACCTTGAAAATCTCATCTAGTCACCATAATTAAGAAAAAGTGCCTCTGCCTCTTCTAATACAGCAGCTAGTAGTTTCATTTCCCTTTCTGAAGTTTCTGTTCTACTCAATATCACGTTTGCAAAGCCCATCACATCCACTATCTTCTCATGTATTTAGTTCATAGTTTGGTATTATTTCCTTGGCTAAAATGCACCACTGAAACTTGCTTTCCTTCAGAGTTTTAACTCCCTGGAAAGAGTGTTAATAAATAAAGTCTGATGAGACTATGCTATTGTTTCACTAGTAACATTAGTGAAATGTATCTTTTTTCAGAGTTTTATTCCCCATTCCACTAGGGAAGGGAAAAAGGTAAAATTTAAATGGAGCATGATTTGGATAGAAAAAAACACAGAACCAACAAGGTCACAAGGACAGTATTATATCTAGTAAAACACAGATATTACAATGCTCAAGGACCAGGGTGCTAAGTCCCCATCCCCTCCTGTAAGAATAAAGCTTCACAAGCAGTGAAGCAGTGCTGCAAGTGTCTATCTTTCTCTTTTCCTCTTTATCTTCCCCTTCCTTCTTGTTTTCTCTCTATCCCTATTCAAAAAACAAATAAATATTTAAAATAAAAATAGTATTCTAAAAGAATACAAAACTGAGAGCAAGACAATATTCCTTAGTCTGCTTATAACTGGCATGACACTGACTCACCCACATATAAATTTTAGTTTCCCAGTTTACAATATGAGGGATACAAAGGGAAAGCATTTTCCTTACTGTAAAGTAAAGCACTATGTGGGCAGGGGGAGAAGGCATAATGGTTATGCAAAGAGACTCTTATTCATGAGGCTCCAAAGTCCCAGGTTCAATCCTCAGCACCAGCATAAATCAGAACTAAACAGTTCTCTGGTAAATAAAATAAAATAAATGAATAAATGAATAAATAAATAAATAAATAAATAAATGCCCTATGTGGACTTGCAAGGGAGTCCCTACCCCACAAGTGTCAAAGTTACATAATAATACAAGTTTTAGCCTCAGGTAACATACAATGTTATAAAAAATAAAAATTGCATATTTATCAAATAGATGTGACATTTCAAGACAAAAAGCAAAATGGTACCTGTGAAACTGTTCAAATAAATTTCTTGGCACAAAATTTAGAAGCGTGTATTTTGTTGTTCGGATTCGATTATTCACGTAGGTTCCAGTGAACTTTTCATATTCCTCCTTGAAGGGCCTGAGATGAGGAACAACAACCCGGTGCTTTCCTGTTGGTTTGGGGGTTTGAGAAGATTTGCACCCGCAGGCAAATAGCGAGGAATAGCTGTATGGCCTCTCATTGTCATCCCTATCCCTGTTTGTGCCACCGGTTAGCCGCTGCCAGTGATATCTGGCCCATTGAAGAGCCTCAGTCATGTCCAAAATGCAGTCAGATGCAAGTTATGTAGGTGATGACCTGCCAAAACAAGCAAACAAATCACTAAAACACTTCCCATAAGCTCCTGGAAAGTCCTAAGGACAGTTAAGTAAAATTTTAATTATTTTCTTTTTAAAAAATATTTATTTTAAATATTTATTTATTCCCTTTTGTTGCCCTTGTTGTTTTATTGTTGTCATAGTTTTTGTTGTTGTTGTTGTTGGATAGGACAGAGAGAAATGGAGAGAGATGGGGAAGACAGAGAGAGGGGGAAAGACAGACACCTGCAGACCTGCTTCCCCTCCAGTAGAAGCGACTCCTCTGCAGGTGGGGAGCCGGGGGCTCAAATGGGGATCCTTACACCAGTCCTTGTGCTTTGCACCACCTGTGCTTAACCCACTGCGCAAGTGCCCGACTCCCTAATTTTAATTATTTTCTAAGTCAACAGATAGTATGATCCAACCTCTCAAAGGATAAATGGGGAAACAAGCAAACAAACAAAAACTAGTCTTTGGAACACTATTTTAACCAAGGGTTCACTAACCAATATACACTTACGTTTCATGGGAATGTCCTCTAATCATTTAAGCAGGAAAAGAAAATACTTAAAAGGTCATTCCATAACTTGAAGTGAAGTTTAGGCTCAGTGTGTATATGTTTCTTAATTTGTCTGACGGTGAGTTCTCTCATCCTCGAAATGAGAATGCCGTATGTCAGAAAACTGCTGTCAGGATTCAATGAATAGCATATAAATCACTATAAAGCCTGGCAGAGTAAGTCATCAATAAAACGCATTCTGTACAGATAACAAAGATGGGGCACAGATTCTTTTTTCTTTCTTCTTTTTTTAAGATTTTATTTATTGATTGATGAGAAAGATAGGAGAGAGAGAAAGAACCAGACATCACTCTGTTACATGTGCTGCCGGGGATGGAACTCAAGACCTCATGCTTGAGAGGCCAATGCTTTATGCGTTGTGCCACCTCCTGGACCACTTTTTTTTTCTTTCCAATATTTATTTATTTATTTATTTATTATTGGATAGACAGAAAGAAATTAAGAGAGGAGGGGGAGAAAGAGAGGGAAAAAGACAGAGAGATACCTATACCCCTGCTTCACCATTCGTGAAGCTTTCTCCTTGCAGGTGGGGACCAGAGGCTTGAACCCAAGTTCTTGGCACTGTAATGTGTGTGCTTAACCAGGTGTGCCACTACCTGGCCCCCTAGGGGCACAAATTCTTTCCATCCTGTACACATATCCCTTCACCCATGAAGTAGTAGACTCTCTTTGTCCACCTGCCTTGCTTGGCTAATTTAACATGAACAAACATGACACAAGCAAAAGACCAAAATGTGCTTGTCCATGGATCTTGTTCTCTCTCTCTGCTCTTGGGAACCCAGGGGCCAATACACAACTATGACTATGTGCTCACTGCTTGACTAAAGTCACTAGGTGATGAGTAAGCATGGCACCGCTGCCCTTGTCAATATTCATGTGAAGTCACTTCCAGACGGCTGCTTACACAGAAAGTGTCCCAGATGACACAATCTAGAACAGAATGGAGCTATCCCAACTGAGCTCCAATCAAACCACTGAACTGTGAGTTAATAAAAGCTCCACTGCCACTTTGGGGGTGTTTTGCTATAAAGTAAAATCTGGAGTCATGATGTCTGCCTTATTTTCCTTATTTCCAAATTTTCCTCATTTCCCAAGAAATTTAGCATTGTCTAAAAGGTGAGCTCATTAATTAAAGGGGGGGGGGCTGAGAGACAGCATACCTAGTAAAGTGTGCACTTTATCAAGCACAAGATCCCCTGTGTGAACCCCAGCACCACATGACAACACCAAGACAACACAAGGGGAAACTCTACAAGAGATGGAACAGTGCTGTGGGGCTGCTTTTTTCTTTTCTTTTGTTTTCTTTTCTCATCTCTTCTCTTCTCTCTCTCTCTCTCTCTATCTATCTATCTTTTTTTCCTCCAGGGTTATTACTGGGGCTTGGTGGACTACTGCTCCTGGAGACATTTTTTTTTTCTATTTTATTGGATAGGACAAAGAAAAACTGAGAGGCAAAGGGGTAGGAGAGAGAGAGAGAGAGAGACCTGCAGACCTGCTTCACCGCTTGTTAAGCAACCCCCGTTGCAGGTGGGAAGCCAGGGGCTCAAGACAGGGTACTTGTTAAGGTCCTTGTGCTTTATACTATGTGCTCTTTTTATTATTATTATTTTACCTAGGAGAGAGAAAGAACCAGACATCACTCTGGTACATGTGATGCTGGGAATTGAACTCAGGACCTCATGCCTGAGAGACCAACGCTTTATCCACTGTGCCACCTCCCGAACCACTATACTATGTGCTCTTAACCCAGTGCGCCACCGCCTGGCCCCCCCTTGGTGCCTCTCTATATATGTCTGAAATAAAAGGAAAGAAAATGTTGGCCTAGGAGCAATGTAAGGCTCTAAAGATACTAAGTATTTATTTACTAAGAGCATACAATATCTCAAGCACTTCGCAAAGCACTTTATATGCTATGTTGTATTTAATATTTACATTAATCCTATGAAACAAGATACCATTGCTTGTTTTTTTTTTTTTTTATTTTACAACAAACTTCTTTCTAGTTTACAGTCTCAATCATGTTTAGAAAGGTAAAAAAACAATGAAATTCAAGATTAGTAATTAGGTAAGGATGATTTAAACCAAATCTTTACAACTCAGTGTCTGACTTTTTTGGCACTTTTTTTTTATTGGGAGGATTAATGGTTTACAGTTCACAGTAAAATACAGAAATGTGTAACACTGCTCAGCTTTGCACATAACAATCTTACTCCAGTCCTTGCTATTTAAAGCACCAAGTACACTACCCACTGAGC
The DNA here is from genome assembly GCF_950295315.1 of Erinaceus europaeus. Taxonomy (NCBI): domain Eukaryota; kingdom Metazoa; phylum Chordata; class Mammalia; order Eulipotyphla; family Erinaceidae; genus Erinaceus; species Erinaceus europaeus. The sequence goes on from NC_080164.1 coordinate 147,880,327, forward strand.
TACTGCCCGGCCCCCTCCACATAACAATCTAATCCCAACTAGGTCCTTCTCTTTCATCATGTTCCAGGACCTGAGCCCTCCACCCCCTAGCCCAGAGTCTTTTACTTGGGTCTTCTTCTTCTAGTTTTACTTGGGTGCAATACACCACTCCAGTCCAAGTTCTGCTTTGTGTTTTCCCTTCTGTTCTTATTTTCAACTTTTGTCTATGAGTAAGATCATCCCATATCCATCCTTTCTGCCTTATCTCACTTAACATGATCCCTTCAAGCTCCAGCCAAGATAACGTGAAGAAGGTGAATTCATCACTTTTAATAGCTGAGTAGTATTCCATAGTGTATATATACCACAACTTACTCAGCCACTCATCTGTTGTTTGACAGTAGTGTCAACTTTTAACAGGTAACTTTTTTTTTTAACCTAAACATTGCTCAACTGTGATTTACAGTAATGCAGGAATTTAAACCTGGGCCCTCTGAGCCTCAGGCATGAGTTTTTTGCATAACCAGTATGTATTTGCCCAGTCCACACTTGTTTTTGTATCCAGAGTGGCAGGCACTTAATTAGATGACCATTAAAAATTCACCCAGGAAGTGACAAGCAATTTTGCAAGCATACATAGGGCAAAGTTTGGAGATCTTGTTTTTTTTGTTGTTGTTGTTTCATTTTGTTTTTTAACAGAGAACTGCTCAGCTTTTGCTTATGTTGGTGCTAGGAATTGAACCTGGGAAATTTGGTGCCTAAAGCATGAATGCTTTTTTGCATAATCCTTATGCTATCTTCCTGGGCCAGGAGGTCTACCCTCCTTTACCAGTGACATTATTTTTAATTATCATTCTAGATCGGACTTCAGGACATTCTTACATAATCTGTAGGTTAACATAACATCCAAGTGAATCTGATTCAGGTAGTCCATTTACTCATCTGTAGGAAAACTAGTTTATGTGTTAGAAACTACTTTAGACTAGAAATGCAGAGCCTTTTTAAAACCAAAATTACATTCTCCAGAAACACAGGGTATAGAAGAGTCAACAGTAGGGAGTTGGGCTGTAGCGCAGCGGGTTAAGCGCAGGTGGCGCAAAGCACAAGGACCGGCATAAGGATCCCGGTTCGAACCCCGGCTCCCCACCTGCAGGGGAGTCGCTTCACAGGCGGTGAAGCAGGTCTGCAGGTGTCTATCTTTCTCTCCTCCTCTCTGTCTTCCCCTCCTCTCTCCATTTCTCTCTATCCTATCCAACAACGACAACAACAATAATAACTACAACAATAAAACAACAAGGGCAACAAAAGGGAATAAATAAAATAAATATTAAAAAAAAGAAGAGTTCAACAGTAAGTGTGTAAACATATGAATGTAATCCCATGTGCAAAACTGTATTCAAGATACTGAAGCAGTTTTGCACAATTTAAACTTACTTTCTTTCAAGGTTTATTCTAAGTTTAGATGTATCTATTGATTCTTCTTTTTTTTTCTGATATATTCTATTGGTTGGAAATTAAGTTTCCTTTTAATTAGATTAAAATCTATCTAACTTTCATGGCTCTGAAATTATCAATCATTAAGTAGCAGCCTTGGAAGATGAGTTCCATTTACATTCTAGTAGTTCCAGTGAATCAGTATCTTTAATAATGCATTGTTTTTTGTTTGCTTGCTTGAGACAAAGAAGGCAGACAATCACAATTTTATAAGGCTGGCAAAATAGGTCTCCTGGACAGTGTGCTGGCTTTACCATGTCAGTCACCCAAGTTCAAGCCCTGCCACCACCACCACATTAGAGGAATCTTCAGTGCACTGGTGTCTTTTTTGGCCTCCAGGGTTATTGCTGGGGCTTGGTGCCTGCACTATGAATCCACAGCTCCTCGCAGCCACCTTTTCAATTTTTTTTTAATTGGGTAGGACAGAGAGAAATTGGGAGAGGAGGAGAAAATAGAGAGGGAGAGAGAAAGATGAACACCTGCGAACCTGTGCCACCACTTGTGAGGCAAACCCCCTGCAAGTGGGGAGCTGGGGGATTGAACCGGGATCCTTGTGAAGGTGCTTGCACTTCATACTATGTAAACTTAACCCACTGCGCCAATGCCCAGCCCCCTGCATTGGTGTCTTTAGTTCTCCCCCTACCACTTCCAGTCCCCCACCACCCACTTTCTCTGTCTTTCTCTTTCTATCTAAAAAAGTCAGCCCAGCATAGTGATGCTCCTGAGACAGCAAAAATATTTATAAAGATCCATCTGATCTTTAAAAATAATACACATCCAAAATAAACATAAAAACAAGTAAGAACAAAATAGCATACTTAATAGGAAGAATCTAAGAGTTATGAAATGAATGTATTTTGTGCCTGGTCATTGAACCTACAATATATTGGTTCTACTGTCAGTGACAGAAACTAACCTTGACGTCAATATTAATCAGTTTTTACCACTTTTATGCTTGGCATGGGACCAAGACAAATGTTCTAACTCTATCATTTCTCTGTTCTATGGAGCTTGCTCTCTAAAATATTTGCTCTTAGTGTACTTAATCAGTGGACATTGTCAAAATGACTCTACCTTTTTAACACAATTTTAAAATTAGACTGCCTCTAAGGTAATTTAAAACTATCATTTCAATGTATATAGTTTCTTAACCTACAATCAGTAATGACAGGTTCAGTTGTTAAGGAAGTGTATAGAATACCCAGAAATCAACTCCAAAACTAGATGTAGTGCTTTACTAATGAACCAACAGATCATGCAAAATAGTTAACATAGCACAAAGTGTTTTTCATGCATTTCACATCATGCACATCAAGTAACCTCATTATTTTTAGAAAGCTGAAATTAACATGATTTTCTATTATTTCTGAAGCTTTAAACATCTTCATGGGGGCTAGGTGGTGGCACACCTGGTTGAGCACAGGCATTACAGTGCTCAAGGATCTGCGTTCAAGTCTATGGTCCCCACCTGCAGGGGGAAAGCTTTGCAAGTGGTGAAGTAGTGTTGCAGGTGTCTCTCTGTTTCTCTCCCTCTCTATCACCCCCTTCCCTCTCAATTTCTGGCTGTTTCTATCAAAACAAAATGAAGATAATGAAAAAATTTTAAAAAATCTTCATGTACAGAGCAGGGTGGTGGCTGACTCAGCAGAGTGTAAAAATTAACACACACAAGGACCTGGGTTCAAGGCCCTGATCTCCACCTATGATGAGCAAGCTTTATGAGTGCTGAAGCAGTGCTACAAGTGTCTCTCCTTCTCCCTGTACCCCCCTTCCCTCTAAATTGCTCTCTGTCCTATCAAATAAAAGGCGAAGGGGGGAGGCTGCCAGGAGCAGAGAGTGTGTTGTGTAAGTACCAAGCCCCAGCAAGAAACCTGTGTCAATAAAAAATACTGATAAATAATTAATAATTAAAGCTTTCATGTGCAATTAAATCATTATTAAGACACAGCAATGTACATTCCTCTAATATCTATAATCTCATAACAATCTAAATGATTTAGATTTTTAAATTTCAAAATATAATATAGAGAGAATACAAAACCAGAAATAATTAAATAAGTATGAAATGTGGGAGGTGTTAACCTTTGGCAATCCTGTCTAACCAGCAATCAGATGTTAGCAAAAGCACTTACTGGAACAGAAAACAATCAGCTTTCCTTCCATAGACCTAGTCAGAACTTTATCTTTCCCCAAATCACTCAGCTCCAAGGAGACAAATCACTGACTAGAAAGCATTTCACTGCCAAACTCTTCCTATGCCCACCATCCTCTACTTTTTTCAGTGTCTTCAGACTTAAACTGAGTGCTCTATTACATCCAGTTGATCTCTTATCCTTTCTCATTCTCGAAGAAACTTAGTGAGGATATAAATGGGACCTCCTCAGTACCTCTCACATTCCTAAAGTCCTGAAGCTCATCATCTAGTGGGCACTCTCCCTCCTCCTCTCTTAAGTGAATCATGACCCCTGGACACAGAGCCTCTGTACACAGCACAAAGATGCTCATGCTTTCAAAGGACTAGAGAAGTAAATGATTAGGTGGGGTGGTAGCATGCCTGTCTTACCGTGACTGTGCACCACTGCTCAGCCCCTTAATCTTGCTTTTTTTTTTTTTTTTTACCCCAGAGCACTGTTCAGTTCTGGTTTATTGTGGGGCAGGGCATTGAACCTGAGGTTCTGGAGCCTCAGGCAAGAGTCTCTTTGCATAACGATTATGCTACCTACCCCCATTTTCACTTTTTTTTTATGAAAGAATTTCAATCTAAAAAAAAGAACCACAAAATTCAAAATGGAAAATCTCATGCACATGCTTTTAAACAAACAAAATGTAATCACTTATAAGGACTGAGTGATTCCCCTTAAGCACATGACTTACAGAAAACTGAAATATCACTCTACTAGGGGGCACTCACCTCTCCCCCCATCAGTCCATTCATTTGCTGCTCTGACTTGCCCAAAGTTCAAAAATCGCCTAAATAAAACTAAAGAATTACCAAAGTCATAATTGTTAGAGGTTTGTTTTGCACAGATCAAGAAAACAGTTTGCAAGCAAAAGCACTCATACCAAAACACAGACTGAAACAGAGGTGAGTAATCGTAGAATAGTTGAATAGTTTATGTAATGAGAGTATAATGATCGGCTATTTTTCCCAGTGATTGATCATAATTTTGGAAGTTTTCATCAATGATGGGGAGTTAAAGCTTTTTTTAGGCTGTTGGGACCGGGCCATGGCGCTCCTGGTTATACATACATGCACAAGGACCCACACAAAGATCTGTGTTTGACCTCCTGCTCCCCACCTGCGAGGGGTCCGCTTCATGAGGAGTGAAGGATGTCTGTAGGTGTCTGTCTTTCTCTCTTCTTATCTCCCCCCCACCCCTCTCAATTTCTCTGTCTTACAGAATTAAAATGAAAAGGGGGAGTCGGGCAGTAGCGCAATGGGTTTAGCGCACATGGCGCGAAGTGCAAGGACCGGCCTAAGGATACCCTTTTGAGGCCCCATCCCCACCTGCAGGGAGTCACTTCACAAGCAGTGAAGCAAGTCTGCAGGTGTCTTATCTTTCTCTCCCCCTCTCTGTCTTCCCCTCCTCTCTCCATTATTCTCTGTCCTATCCAACAGCGATGACAACAACAATAAAAAAAAACAAAACAAGGGCAACAAAATGGAAAATAAATATTAAAAAAAGAAAAGAAAAAAAAAGGAATAGCTGCCAGGAGTGGTGGAATCGTGGTGTTGTCAATGAACGCAGAGATAACCCTAAAAGAAAAAAATTTAGGCTGTAGTGTAAATTTGGAAAATTTCTGCTTCTGGCTTCCAGAAGCACAGGTAAGAGAAAACTCAGGATGAGTTGATCTCAAAAAAATGGGCTGAACTGAGACTTATTTGTCTGAATAACTGGTGATTTCTGTTTGAAAGATTTTCAGATCTGGTCTCTGCTAGGTTCTGATTTATTTTATTTATTAGAAAAACAGAGAGAGAGGAGGAAGACTGAGACCACAGCTCTGAAACTTGTTTCAATGCGGTGGTGACGGCCTGGCTCAAACCTGATTTTGCACATGGCTAAGTAGCACACATTACCAAAATGGACAACCCTGCTTCTAATTTTTTTTTTTTTTTTTTTGCCTACAGTGTTATTGCTGGGGCTTGGTGCTACGAATCCAGTACACCTGTGGCTTTTGTTTTTTCCTAGGACAGAGAGAAATTGGGGGTGGGGGAGGTAAGAGGGAGAAAGACCTGCTTAACACTTGTGAAGGGACCTCCCTGCAGGAATCCTTGAGCGGGTCCTTGTGCTTCGTACAAGATGTGCTTAATAACCTGGTGTACCACCACCCAGAGCCCCTTGATTCTAATTTTTAACAGACTAATTTTAACAGATTCTAAACTCGACCCTTCCATTGTTTTTCTTAGTATAGCCTATCCCAAGCCCTCAGGATTCATATCTGTAGACCAACAGTTTCTGTCCTGAGTTACAACTCTATTGTCTCTGAACAAACTCTTGGTATTATGATGGTAGCAAACAGTTTGAACTTTTTTTGAATACTCTGAATACAGAACCAACATTATTAAGTAAAGATACATTCACATGGATTATATAATTGGTTGATAACTGGCTTTTTTTTTTCATAAGGAAAAAATGACAACATGATACTGGGCACACATTTTCATGTGATAACAAGTGTCAAAAATTCTATCACTAACCCCTGCACCTCCCCCCTACATTTCCTACAGATTGATTTTCATCAAGTGAATGAGCATTCTGCACACATTTAGGTGAATCACATTTTCCCTGCTTTATAGATCTAGGCTTGAATGTTGCATCACTTATTAGCTGTGTGACCTATGTAATTAACCTCTCAGCCTCAGCTTGCTAATGAATAAAATGAGACACCATTAAGAGTCATGGGGCATGCTATAGACAAACAATGTTGATTCTATTCCCTATTCTCCTCTTCAGCTGTTTCTCAGGTTATAAATAAGACAAGACTGGGAACCCTGTAAAATGGACTGAAGTCCAAACTGCAATTAAATTCAGCTGCCTCTGTCTAAGTAAATGATCAGTTGACTACATCTACTGATAGCTAAAACGTCAACAGAATTAAGTAACACATAAATAGAAACTAATCATACACACACACACAAAAAACAGACATGATACAAAATGACTGTCATTCGCCTAGTCTCATCTTCAACCATTCTTTCCAAAATTCCAAATACATTCATGAACATCTATATTCTATCTGTCTGGTGTTCCCCAAACTCCCCTCATAAGAATTACCTGAGGCCCCACACTCCTCCCTGGAGACCTGATTCAAAGTTCTAGAATCAAGCCCATCAATGTGGAATTTAATTAGTACCCAGATGACTAAACTTATCAAGGAGACTGCAAAACATACCTTATATGCTACACCTTTGCACAAGGGTTCTTTCTGGCGGAAGGGTCAGCCATAGTGCCCACTCATTATACCAATCCCTAAATTTATTCCCTGTACTAGTTTAGCTATAGTGTTAGAATGGATCATAGAGCACATGCTGTACCACATCTCCTGCACTGATCCCATTACAATCCTGAGCTGACTCAGTCTTTGCACTTAGCACAGTGTTCTTTAAGTAGCTTCATTCTTTAAAGTCACTATCTAACATAATGTGGCATTCCTTTTCATGTGTCAAATGCTTACTTTGTCAAAGTTAGATGATCAGTAAATGGTTGTTTCATTTGCTATGGTTTTGGCTATCTTTCCTTCTATTAATGAAAGAATAAAGGAGGGGTTGGGCAGTGGTGCACACAGTTGAGTGCACAGACCACCACGTACAAGGACCCGGGTTCATGCCCCCATTATAAGGGGAATTCTTTGTAAGTGATGAAGCAGTGCTGCAGGTTCCTCTCTTCCTTTCACTTTCTATATCTCCCCTTTCCCTCTCAATCTCTCTGTCACTAGCCAGTAAAAGTAAATAAAATATTTTTAAGAATTAAATAGCTAAAATTGAGAAAACCTAAATATGTGATTTACAGCTTGTGACAACACCATGCTATCTTTCTTAATAGCAGGACTCTCCTTTTCCAGGTCTGAAAGATTCTCTCAGAAAAATCATTCTAAGTTTGTTTGCTTTTCCCACTAAATCTCTAAGTAAAACTAACAAGCAGTGTTGTCATAAAGAACATAGGTTCTAGAGCCAGATTATGATGTTAATTCCTGCATATCCACTAGAAAATTAAAGCTGTTGGGAAATATTGCCCATATTCATTCAGTTTGACTAAAAAGGAAAACATACAATTACAGCCAGTTCTGATAATGATATGAAGAAACACATTTATTTTTTTTGCAAGGTGAGTGTTAACCCCTACAAGCTTTCCTCTGCTGTCACCACCCAAATCATAGCATTAAAATTAAAAGTACAGAAAGTATTGACATACTAATGCCACTTTTGGAAATCTTACATATAAGTATAGGTATATACATACACACACACACACACACACACACACACACACACACACACATATATATATATATATATATGGAAGCTTTACTCTTTTTTGTAGTAACAACCTGGAAATATGATAGTACTTCAACTGAGGAACAGTTGACTACATTTCAACATATCCACATTATGGAATGGAATGTTATGCATCTATTAAAAATGACATTATCTCGGGCAGGGGAAATAGCATAATGGCTGTGCAAAACTTTTTTTCTTTTTTTGCCTCTAGAGTTATTGCTGGGGCTCAGTGCCTAAACTATGAATCCACTACTCCTGGAGGCTATTTTTTTCCCTTTTGCTGCCCTTGATGTTTATTGTTATTATTATTGTTGTTGTTATTGCTGTCATTGTTGTTGGATAGGACAGAGAAATTGGGAGAAGACTGGAAGACAGAGAGGGAGAGAAAAAGATAAACACCTGCAGACTTGCTTCACCGCTTATGAAGTGACCCCCTGCAGGTGGGGAGCCACACTAGTCCTTGTGGTTCCTGCCATTTGCGCTTAACCCGCTGAGCTAATGCCAGGTCCCGCAAAAAGATTTTCATACCTGAGGTTCCAAAGTCCTAGGCTCAATCCCCTGCACCACCATAAGCCAGAGCTGAGCAGTGCTCTGGTTTCTATCTCTTTCTCTCTCTTTCCCTCTCCCTCCCTCTTTTTCTCTCACTCTGCATCCCTCTCTCTCCCATTAAAAAAATAATAGCATATCTCTATTCACTGACTTTGGCCGGTGGTAGAAACGATATAAGTGAATTAAAAAAATCAAATGACAAAAATATGATGCAGTTTTTAAAACCTAATGAGAGGGGCCAGGCAGTGGCACACCTGGTTGAGCACTCAAATTACAGTGTGTAAGGGCCTGGGTTCAAGGCCCTGCTCCCCATCTACAGGAAGAAAAGCTTCACATGTGGTGAAGCAGGGCTGCAGGTGCCTCTGTCTCCCTATCTCCCCTCCTCTGGCCCCTCCCTTTCTCAGTTTCTCTCTGTCTCTATCCAATAATAAATTTAAAAAATATATAAAATATAAAATTACAAAATGAGATGGGATGGAAGATAGGTTACCCAATAGAACACAAAAACTCAGCATGAGTAATGTCCCTGGGTTGAGCCATGGCACCACATGGAAGGAAGTGTCATGGATGGCACCAGGGAAGCTCCACAGACAATGAGGTGGTGCTGTAGTGTCTTTCCATATTTCTGTCTGTCTGTTTCTCAGATAAATAGATAGTTAAACAAATAAATAAATAATAAATAAATAAATAAGAAGGAAGAATAGACCAAAATGACTGACGGAGGTTCAGAGAATGGTGAAAACAACATGGGTACAATCCAAGGTTTACCTCCTAGCGAAGACTGAAAATAAATACATAGACTAAGTCTGGGATACCCAATGAGTAAGTGTTTCCTACTTCCTCACAGAAACATAACCTTTTAGATGTTTTGTTAGCTGTGAGAAATGAAGAGTCCAGAATACAAGTCCATCACTTTTTCAAATTCTTAGGCCATAAGAAAAGCCCCAGCAGCACACAATGGTCTACAAAATGACTAACCAAGCAAGGACTGTCTTAGTGTGCCGGTTTCACAGGCTTAAGACTAATTTCTGAATATCATTGAGTCTCCAATTACCTGTCCTTGGCTTACTTCACTTAACGAAACAAGCTGCATGATATGTGTATGCTTATAGATACTTGCAAGAACATAGATAAAAGTCTGGAATACTTCACATCAGGCTACAAATATTGGCTTCCTCAGTGTGAGAAGAAAAGGGGGATAGCAGGAGATTACTAACGTTTTAGTTATGATAAACACGTACTGACCTGTATTTTTCAAAATTAACTTAAACACTCTCAAAGCCTGTTAGAACTAGGAGGCAAGTGGGTCGTCGGTGGAACATCGTAATTAGTACACAACATGTATGGGTATGAAACTACAGGCCCATAATCTTAAAATACTTTAAACCTATTAAATCACTAATAAAATTTTAAAAAGGGATTTATATTTTTGAAGGAGGAGCTGTTACAAATTGGTATAAAATCATCTAGTGCTCCTCTAAGCATCAGGTCTGCATGATGTTGCTTGATTCTCTATTTCGTTCATTCACTGAAACTGAGTACCCTTTTCATTAAAATTATAAAATCTAAACATTATACATTTTAGGCATGAGATCAACCAAGACAAAAATAAGTAGAAATAGTTGTTTAATAAGTTATAGAATTTCTAATAAAATATTTTTTTAACAAATATCACTTAATTTAGTCTTGAAACAGTGTGGAGTTTCATTTCCATTTTTTTTTTTTTTTAGGGGAAGCCACAAAAAGTCAAGAACAATTGTATAACTTTCTCAATGCATACAATTAAAAAAACATTTTTATTGGGGATTAATGGTTTACAGTAAATACAGTTGTTGATACATGTGTAAAGTTCCTAAGGTTTCTGCAAAACATTCTCACCCTCAGCCTAGGTCCTCCTTCACCATCATGTACTGACCTGAAAACCCCTCACCCCCTTCAAGTCCTTTACTTTGGTGTAATACCCCAAAATCCAGTCCAAGTTCTACTTATTGTTTCCCCTTTCTGTTCTAATTTCTCAGCTTCTGTCCATGAGTAAGATCATCCCATACTCTTCCTTCTCTTTCTGGCATTCAATTTTTTTACACAAAAGTAATGCCTTTTAAACTATATGATGCTACTCATATATGAAAATTAAAATAATCAACTATAACAATTTAAAATTAGATTATTACTAGTCACAACATTGTTTTTTATAAGATAATAAAAATCAAAATGTTTCAGTGAGTATATCTATATCATCCCTTGTTCTTTTTTTTTCTTTTAACACAAATGTAGTTGAAAGAAAATTCGAGTTATCCAAAACTCTTTAGTGAATGCTTAATGAAAAGTATGTAGCAGAGCAGAATACCAAAGGTAAATAGGGATAATGAATTCCCCTGGGTCCAGTTAGTATTTTAAAATTTCTGAGGTCATCAACAGCCAAAAAACAAGCTGAAATATCCACATGAGCTCATTTGTCTAAGAGAAAAACATTCTTATGTGTGTGGTTGTCACACTTCAGAATGCGGCAATATGTCATAAACCACACTTCCTCTACCTTCCTTGTCCACAAGTTTCTTACTCGACACATCTCATGTGGGGTTCAAGAATCTGCCCATATATGTCCCAGGTAGTATTACTATTAATATTGCTATTGCTGGACCATACTTTGAGAACCACTACTCTATGCTAAATAACTTTGTTATAAAATATCAAGTTGAGAGCCCAGGTGGTGGTGCACTTGGTTAAGTGCACATGTTACCATGCTCCAGGACCCTGGTTCAAGCCCTTGGTCCCCACCTGCTGGAAGAAAACTTCACAAATGGTGAAGCAGTGCTGCAGGTGTCTCTCTGTCTTCTTTTTAAAATTTTTTAAAAATTATCTTTATTTTTATTAGATAGAGACAGCCAGAAATTGAGAGGAGTGGAGAAATAGGGAGAGAGACAGAGAGACACCTGCAGCCCTGCTTTACCACTCGTGAAGCTTTCCCCCTGCAGGTGAGGACCAGGGGCTCGAACCTGGATCCTTGCACGCTGTAACATGTGCGCCCAACCAGATGCGCCACCACCCACCCTGTCTTCTGTTTGTGTGTGTTTTTTTTTTATGTTCCCTCATTAATTTCTCTCTCTTATCAAATCAAATAAAGTTAAAAAAATTAGTTAAAATGTAAAGTTGAAATTAAGTGAACAGACATACCATTCCTACTACTGGAAAACCCATTTCCTTTAAGTGTACAAACCCAGGTTATATACTAAGGATGTGACAGTTGATACAACTGACTTGACAGCTCCTAATACTTAAGGCTAGATTAAAAATAGTGAGGGTCTAATTTACACCAAAACCATTAGAAAGCAGTAGGGAGATCTTATTGACTCTTTATGCAGTTAATGTAGATACAATCATTATTTCTAAACACTCATCTGGGGGAAAACAATGGGCCCTGGAATTGATATGTGCATAACCTCAACCAAGAAGAAAAAACACTAACAAAATATCAAAAAATTGTTATGTGCTCTAGACCTTGGAAGAAAGAGAAGTTCTCAGATCCAAGAAAAGGACAGGGAAACATTGAACTTCCCTATTTTAGAGAACAAAATAGAACTGTTTGTTTCAAAGTAGACAGCAGATATGAAAGTCCCCTTGACCTGTAGGTCACAGGTAGACCTGCCTGGTTCACAGTGAGCAATCTGAAAGAGTAGGTTTGCTGCAATCTGACCCACTTGTCCAACCTTCTCTCTAAAAGGTATATTACCTCAGGGAGACCAATCTGACAAATGGGAATGATGGCGGTAAGAGCATTTGATATTTTCGATAGTTTCTTGGTTGTATCAAATGCCAAGGTGGCACAGTGGCATAACTCCCTTAGTCACTACAGTCCTGCTATCTAGAAAAGAATAAAGTTTTTTTTCTTTTTACGACAGTCTTTGAAGCAGAAGACAAATAGGAATAATAGAGGACTTTACTAGTGACAAGAGTCAATTTATTTAATGGGGAAACTATGGATCTAAAATAACATTGTCACTTCTTACTGTTCTCCATGGGGTAGGAAGAATCAGATTTATCAACTAGTCATTTTGGACTTCCATGTGTTATTTCATTTTTTCTCTGTTAACTTAGCTTCTTGAACTAAAGTCTCTATTAAAGTGTATATCCTATGTTTTAAGTATATAAAAGAGAATAGACAAGGGAAATATATTACGAACACTGGACTTAGCCAACTAATTACTAATAATTACTGATCATAATCATGGGAGAAACAGGTATGTAGTGATACAAAAGGCTGGGATGTGCCATAATGTTTATGCCAAAGACTTTCGTTCCTGAGGCATCAAACACCTCAGATTTAATTCCCAGCAAATCATAAGCCAGAGCTGAGCAGTGCTCTGGTGAAAAAAACAAAAGAAAGAAAAATAAAACACCAGACATCAACAATTGTTTTCCACTTCTGCCAGTAGCAAAAGCACATATATAAGGATGTTTAGGATTAATTTGTAGGCAGTGGGACAAGATCAGCTCTACTCAAGCATATAATCTTTGTTTTTTGGAAAAAGAACCCAGTTCATCAGTCCCAATGCATTCAACAAATATGACCTGAAACTAGACATAACTGCTGATGTCAGGGAGACAGAAACAAGAGAAATTGTCCAAGTCATTTAATCAGTTTCTAACTAATGCAGCAGTAATGAGTGACATGTTTTATATCATTTGCTGATAAAGGGTCAGCTCATGATTTTCAAGTATACTATAGTTATTTTGAAAGAAGACAGAGCTGCATAACACAACACAATTGAGAAATCTAGAAGCATTTTGGAAGCATCTCTATTCTTAGTGCTTCCAAATATATGAATAAATATGATTTCTTAACTTTCTTTTATTTCATTTTTAATTGTATTTGTTATTAATAGTCTGTTACAAGATTATAAGATTATAATGCATAGTGCCACACCATACCCACCACCATTCTTATATAAGAATAAAGTACATATATAATATATATGCTTTATTAACTCACTTAAAAGTGTTATTATCTTTATTTATTGGATAGAGACAGCCAGAAATTGAGAGGGTAAGTGGAGAGAAAGAGGGAGAGAGAAAGAGAGACACCTGCAGCACTGCTTCACCACTTACAAGGCTTGCCCTCTGCAGGTGGGAACTGGGGGCTCAAACCCAGCTCCTTGCACATTATAACATGTGCACTCAACCAGGTGCACCACCACCTGGCCCCATTACCTCACTTTTTCAACAAACCTCAGCTTTCTCTTGAACAGACTACATATCCTAATGAGTTATCTTTTTCTAATGTTCAGTCTTAAAACTCATTTAAGATAACAAAAAGCAATAATTTTGCAATCATATGCTTCTATCTTTGGGTTACTGGGAGCTAAAAAAAAAACCTTATTCAATTCATATCAAGTTTTCAATACACTATTTTTAATGCTGAAAAGACATAAACATATTAAAAAGTTAACAGCAGCAATTTTTAATACTATGTTTTGGTATTGGTAATCCTAAAATAATATGTTATTGATATGGTACGCTTTTCAGATTTGGTTATCCAATACTATTATTTATTCAGTAATCCTAAGAGCATAACAACATAAACACACCAATTTCTGTACCTGTGAAAGTAAATAAACATTAACTTTAAGCCTTATAACTATGCACATATTATTATCACTACTTAAGAATGAGGAAACTGTGATTCATAATGTTTGAGAAACTCAAATAACATAGCTCAATAAATTATTACCTGAGTCTAATCCAAATTTCTAGCAATGAGAACTTCCACTATCATCTCAAAGCTCCAACATGGAGCCGAAACACTTGAGCAATAAGTTGGCAGAAGGCACATAACCTCTGGCAATCAACAAAGAATATGAGGGTTAGGAAAGGTTTAGTCAGAAAACCTGAACTTAAGATATTTTGGGAAAAAAATATTAATGATGTACTTCATTTGCAAAAGTAAACAAATTCAAATGCTTATAATTTAATTTTTTTTAATTCTCTAGGTGAATTCAGTAGAAAGCTGTCCATGAGTACTTAAAATATAATTTGATATATAAAAACAAAATTTTAAAATTTTAAATTAAAATTTTTATTTTAAAAAATGATTCACATCTAACTTGATTTTAATATGTTTTGACCCCACAGGAATCTACAAGCAACAGAACCACCATGTTTCCACTGCACTTCACTCTCATATATAAATCTCTATAGATTTTGTTCCAATACCTCCATGTATTGAAAATGTCTGAAGAGAAACATATAACCTCTGTGGTTAGTGGCAATTTACATTTGACCATGTTGGCCATATATTCTGACTGCTGTGTGAACATCATTTTTACCCTTTTAACATTTCTATTTTCATAAACAATTGCTTCATGCTTCTTATTCCTGTAACTTCATTCTGTCTCTTGTCCTTCTGATATTCTTTCTTTCTTCCGTTTCTTCTTTCTTTCTTTCTTGCCACCAGGGTTATCACTGGGGCTCAATGTCTGTACAAGTCCTCCTCTCTTAGCAGCTATTTTTTTCTTTTATTAGAGGGGGCAACAGAGAGGGAGAGGAAGAGAGAGAGAGAGAGACATGCAGACTTGCTTCACCTCTACTGAAAAGTCCCCTCTGCAGGTGGGGAACAGCAGGGGCTTGAACCCAGGTCCTTATGCTCAATTGGATGTTGCCACCACCTAACCCCATTTCTATTTTTTAAATGCCATACCAGAGATTAAACTTTGTGTCTCATGCATGCACATTACCACTGAATCACTTCCTGGCAATTTTTATTTCTTATATGGGGGGGGGGGCGGTGGTGGTGGGGGATGCCACACTGGATTAAGCACACACAGTACAAAGTTTAAGGACCTGCTCAAGGATTCTGGTTCAAGCTCCCTGGCTCCCCACCTACAGGGGGGTCATTTCACAAGTGGTGAAGGTTTGCAGGTGACTATCTTTCTCCCTCTCTCTCTTCCCCTCCCCTCTCAATTTCTCTCTGTCCTATAAAAAAAAAAATTGAAAAAATGGTCACAGGAGCAGTGGATTGGCAGTGCAGGCACCAAGCCCCAGAGATAACCCTGGAAGCCAAAATAAAAAAAGACAGAAAGTGAAGGGAAGAGAAGGAGAAGGAGGAGAAGAAAGAGAAGAAGGGAGGGAGGGGAGGAGGGAAGGAGATAAGGAGATATCCACTACCCATGGTGTTCTCCTGGCTGCACCTATATAGTGTGGGGGGTGGGGGGGATCAAATCAAACCCACAGTGTTAAGCACGGGAAGCAGTTCTACTGATAAGCTCTTCCGTTTCTACTTTTATTCATCTTTAAAGACTTACTTATTTTATGAGAGAGAAAGGTCAGAACATTGCTTGGTCATCTACGATGCCTAGTATCAGAACCTGGAGTCTCACCCCTGCCCCCACACCTCTGTGCCCATGTATAAGGGCTACAACAATCTCATATATGTTGGCTTCAGTCTTGATATAGGCTGTTATTTCATGATGTCTCATTACAACTTTTATTTGGCATGCTATTTATTTATCAATAACATGCATTATACTTCATATCATGAGGCACAGCAGGTAACCCTAAAATGGCTAGTCACAAGAGTCAAAAAGGAAAGCAAACCAAATAGAATCTATTTTTAAAATAGTCAATGATTTGAATTTCATTGTTTTAAAATTAACAGGAAGGAAGTTCTTCTGAGCAACCTAACCTATTTTTTCAACAATTTTCCCTGGCATAGAAATTACTATCAAAGTGTTGTCAGTTTCTCTATATTTGATGAAGTATTTAAAATAAATCTTTCCTGAGAATTAAGTACTAATGCTGTCAGCACCAGTTATTACAAATGCTCTGTACAGTGATTGCCTCAAAAGTATTTCCACAGATTTTCTTCCCGTAACTGACGAGTTCTCTGCTTGAATGCACATCATACAAGCATGTTTCTTCCTTAACTGTCTTCATTCATATTTCCAACTTGATTAATATTTCCAACTACCTTAAAATAATTAAAAAGCAAAATATGAACATGCTGAATTAACAAACTCAATGAAGTTCATGGACAGAATACAAAAACTTAATAAGAAAAGATGTATATATAGTGAAGCCTATTTTCACTACTTACACCCTTTTAATATGTTCTGACAGACTACCATGTGGCAACAGGCATTTCCAGCCATTAAAAGCAAAATGATAAAAGGCCTATGCCAACTCCATGGTTCCTAGTCTCATGAGGCACATTCTCTAGCAGAGGGACTTGGTACAACTTCATGAGATTCCCTCATCACCTGAAATACTTCAGAGAGGAATCCCCTTGAGACAAACTCTGATAAATATAGAGCCAGGTTTCAGAGCAGCAAACACCATGAATAGAAAAATATGTCAAGACTTTTCTGATAATCCAGTATCTCAAAAGGTTAGAGGCCATGCAATTACAATGTGTATAGCAAATTTTGTTGAATGATGAAGGGTATCCTTTGCAGAGATTCTTCTTGGTCATTTCCATTGAGATCTTTGAAATCCAAGATAGCCTTAGTTTTTCTTTGCCTTAGCTAACAAATTATGTCTTCACACTTGGTGATTTAGTTTGTGTTAAGTCAGTTGTCCTCAATGGAGGTAATTTGGTCCCCCAAGAATATTTGGCAATACCTGTAGACATCTTTAATTGTCATAATTAAAGGTGTGGGTGCTAATGGATAAATACCATAGAAACTGCTATAATGCACAGGACAGGCCCCTACCCCAACAAATAAGGACCTGGTCCAAACTGTCAATAATGCTACTGGCTAAAAACACATGTCTAGCACAAACTATTAAGTTGTTGGAAAAGTCATGGCATATTTTGCATAGAAATCATAATATCACAGTTGTCCAAGAAAGACTTAAGTAGCAAAGAGGAAAGAGCTGAGATTAGATCAGACATTTATGGGTTTTAAGTGCTGGCTCTAACCAGCCCCAGTGGAGTTTAATGAATCCCTGAGTTTCCCTATCAGTATAGTTATACTTACTCTACACGATTCTGTGAGAAGTTCATAAGAATATATGCAGGGCAGATAACATACAGAAGATCACTCACTAATCACTTGATGCCTAGCATTTCTGCTGGCATTTTAAAGATAAGACTTTTACAATTTAAATAGAAAATTCAGAATCTTAAAACTAGAAAAAAATTTAAAGATCCAGTTAAATCCTTTACTTTCAGTACAAGGAATCTGAGATTCAGAGAGACTGGCCTGCCCAAAACTACAGATCAATAGTCAGCTCATGTAAAATCCAGCTATGTGAGATTTTATTAACTCCTAGACTATGCCATTCTTTGCAAATGTGTCATAAATTATCTAAACCAATTTTAATATAAAGTTGCATGCCTGCTAAAATTTTATGTGATAAGTTCTTAGACTTTTTTTAAAAAAAAAAAAAGATCTGGGGGGGTGGAGCACCTGGTTGAGCACAAATATTACAGTGCTCAAGGTCCCAGGTTTAAGTCCCCAACCTGCAGGGGGAAAGTTTTGTAAGTGGTAAAGCAGTGTTGCAGGTCTCTCTGTCTCTCTTCCTTTCTATCACCCCCTTCACTCTTGATATCTGGCTGTCTCTATCCAATAAATAAATAAAGATAATACAAAAAGATAAAATAAAATAAAATCTGTTCAGATACAGATCTTAAAACTTCTTTTTAAAAATATTTATTTATTTATTTATACCCTTTTGTTGCCCTTGTTGTTTAATCGCTGTAGTTATATTGTTGTTATTGACGTTGTTGTTATTGGATATGACAGAGAGAAATGGAGGAGAGGGGAGAGACAGAGAGGGGGAGAGAAAGACCCTGCAGACCTGCTTCATCGCGACCACTGTGAAGCGACCCCCCTGCAGGTGGGAAGCCTGGGGCTTGAACCTGTATCCTTAGGCCAGTCCTTGAACTTTGCACCACCTGTGCTTAACCAGTTGAGCTACCGCCCAACTCCCTATCTTAAAACTTCTACAGCTAAAATTAGTGTAAATTATATTTGTACACTGATTTACATCACTTTTACTCACCATAAATTTCATTTAGAGTTCCAAAATTTAAAAACTACCCTCTTTTGAACATTTGGGTTACTGTGCTTTCCATTTGTTGGAATCTGCCAAATCATTTCAATGTCATACAAACATGTCTTATTATCATTCACAATGGCCCACTTTTTTACACTGACACTTTATACAAACATCTCTAGGAGTTATTCAATTGTGGTTTAAATATTTTAAAAAGGAAATGCTTGGGGGGAAGAGTAAGACAAACACTCAGAAGATGACAAATATAAAGAAGGAGGAAAGCATATTTTTAATTTTACTAGTGAACTAAGGAAAGCAAGGAAAACAGTATCTTTTGCTTTGAACTTAGCAAAGAGCTTTTTTATTCATAATGTTCAATAAAAGCAAGCTTTCATTTAGTGCTGAGGGAGTCAGCTAACTTTTACTTTTCTGGAGCTATAGTAATGTAATACAGCTTCCGATGCTTCACCTCTTTGAGAAGAATCATGTTTACTTCCACAGTGGAAAGAAAGTGAACACGTTAAATGAATCTAGGGAACTGCCTAGACTCCAAGAGTAGAGATGGATGGATTTTAGGAAGGATATACTATCAACACCCTGAGTCACATAAAAGCAAGGTTGTGGGGAAATGCTGTGTCCATTTATAAAATACTGAGTAGTTCGGTATGGCTTAAGTTTTAAGTACAAATTATGTCATGGCAGAAGAATAAATCTTTGTAGGCATCATATTGAAATCCTTACATACTAAGATAAAGAATATATGCTTACTTTGAAAGAACTGAGGAATCACTGAAGATATCTGAGGGCTCTATAGGATATGTGGACATTTTAAGAATTTGTTAGAGAAGAAGGAGAAGGCGAGGTGGATGGAGGGAAGGAGAGGGAGAGAGAGAGATAACAGATTCGTCTAGAAAAACTTGAATAATGTGCTCAGAACAATTTACCATCTACCTAGCAAGGAGCAGGAACATTAGAGACTTCCAAAGGTACCCATGAGTGCACCTTTGTGACAATAGCAAAACCAACAGCTGACATGGGCGACAACACAATGATCATGACTCATATTCTCAAGGTCCCCACTTGGCACTATACCTTCTGTTTTGGCTCCACTCCTTCCCTATGTTCCCAATACTACATTCCTACATACTACTCACCCTACCCACCCATACATACCATGACCCAAATCAGGTAGACAGAAATATGTAACAAGTGAGCAATGGAGACAACAATATCCTTTCTTTTGTTCTAACCTGACTCACATAAAATTTGAAAATTGGGACAAGATGATCAGTTACAGTGTATTGTTGGAGTCTGTTTGGGGACTGAGACTGTCTAGAAATAATGCTAAGTGGGTGGGGGAACAGAAGAAAGCATAATGGTTATGCTAAAACACTCTCATGCCTGAGGTCCAAAGTCCCAGGTTCAACCCTCACACCACCATAAACCAGAACTGAACAGTGCTAAGAGTTGAAGAAAAAGTCTCCACAGCATATCTGAGCAACTCTAAACTGATTCCCACATTCCTTGCCGTAATTGAGACATGACTTTTATTACCTGTAAGATTTGACAGTTTGTAAGTTGTATTTTCTTTCCTTCTTTTCCTTCCTTCCTTTCTTTTTCTTTCTTTCTTTTCTGCCTTCCCTTCTTCCTTTTTCTTTTCTAATAGAATTGCAATAGCACTCATTTACTTCATTCGAAAAGTTATAATGAAACAAATATATCCTAAATTAAGCACTTAGAGTCTATCAGCATGATGCCCCAACAGATGTGTTTAGCAGGAAATGTAAGTAATGCTTAAATCAGTCCAACACGGTTTACTGTGTTAGAAAACAGCTGGGTGCAGAAGAGTGATATGACTAGGATTAGTTTTATCTGTGACTTTCCTTATGATCTAAATGTTGTCTCCAGAAAATACAATTCAGAAACAATTATACCTGACACAGAATTGGGCACAATTAAGATACCATGGAGTTTTGTAAAAGAAGGGAAAGATATTATCATCTGTATGTTCTTCATCCTAGGACAAGTTGCTTTATAAGAACGGTCTTCTCCTGATAACATATATTCACCATAGGATTTTTAAAGAAGCTGTGGCCTAGGAGGTAGTGTAATAAATAAAGTGCTGGACTCTTAAGCATAAGGTTCAAGTTCAGTCCCCAGCATAGTTAAGAGTGTGCTCTAATTCTCTTTCTTCCTCCCCCCCATAAATTATTTTCTAAAAATTATAAATCATAAATGAATACCATGAAAAAGGAGCAGTCACTAAAATCTCCACCACCAAAACCTCTCTGTGCATAGACTGACCACATTTTGTAAGTAGGATACCACTTTATAAATTGCCTTTTCTCACTTCTCATATTACAAATAGTTTTCCATATCAGTGAATGATTGTCTTAGTAATCTAACATATTTTGATCTGTTTTCCATGTTTGCTAATGCTATGTGTAAAAATAAGATAACTCATTTCTACAGTGAGTGTTCTTCCATTACTGGAAGGTTGATATGCAACCTTGACTAATCAATCTTTTCCTATTTACCATTTATGTCTGTGATTCATGTCAGATCATTTTTATAATATCAGTTGAAATGACATATTAGTATATAAAATATAAAGCTTAAGATTTGTGTTTCAAATTAGCTTATATTTCTTATATTTTTAATAATAGTATTTTTGTGATTACAAACAATAGTTGCTAAGGACGATTTTGGGGTATCAGCATATATATATATATATATATATATATATGTAATACATGTATATATAATACAAATACATATGTATGTGTATATACATAAATATGAAAAAGTTATCATTACCATAGTGAAATTCAATTCTTCTTGTGCATGATATACTCATAGTAGGTACCAGAGTTACATTCAGTGTCAATTTAGAGCAATGCCTGATAGCTAGTAAGAGATATTACATAGACTTATTTCAAATTTACATTTTGTACATGCAAGGACATAGTATTAAATCTTTTTTTCCCTACCCAATACATTGCAAATATCTAAGTCATTATCTTCAAAAATATGTAGTAGGCCCGGAAAAAGGTTCAGTGAATTATCAATCAAGTCAAAGGTTCTATCCCAGGCACCATATGAGAGCACCAAGGATAGTAAGAATCTGCATAGATGGTGGAGCCATGCTTTTATGTCTTTATAAAATATATGGAACAAAATCGAGCCAGCAGTACTACTAATATGTAAGACCCTAGGTTTATTCTCTGGCATCACATTAAAAAATATTTTGCGTGACCAGAGACTTCAGGTGTGGAATGACAACCCTTCAGCTTCATCACTCGGGTGAGACCTTTCCTTTCATAGTATTCTCTAATTCCATTCCAGATGTTCCACTCCCCAATTTGGTCCCCAAACATAGATATAGTCCAGGTCCCCTGAGGTAGAGCATAGGTTCACCCGTGCCCATAAACTAGAGGAAAAATATATACCTGAAAGCAGAAGTACACATGAGCATGTAGGGAATACCCCCCAACACTTCATCTGCACTAACAATATAACTGTAATTATATTGTTGTTATTGACGTTGTTGTTGTTATTGACTCCAGTCTTTAGGTCCATGGTTGCTCAACAATTTGTTTGGCTTTGTATGTTAACTCTCTTTTCAGCCACCAGGTTCCGGATGCCAGCAAGATGCTGACCAGACTTCCTGGGACAGACGACCCCATCAATGTGTACTGGAGCTCCACTTCCTCAGAGCCCCACACTACTGGGGAAAGAGAGAGGCAGACTGGGAGTATGGACTGACCAGTCAACGCCCATGTTCAGCGGGGAAGCAATTACAGAAGCCAGACCTTCCACCCTCTGCAACCCACAACGACCCTGGATCCATACTCCCAGAGAGATAGAGAATGGGAAGGCTATCGGGGAGGGGATGGGATATGGAGATCGGGTTATGGGAATTGTGCGGAATTGTACCCCTCTTATTCTATGGTTTTGTTAATGTCTCCTTTCTTTAAAAAAACTGGATTAGAAAAAAAAATTTGCGGGAGTCGAGTGGTAGCACAATGGTTAAGCGCACCTGGCACGAAGGGCAAGGACTGGAGGAAGTATCCCAGTTCAACCCTGGTCCTCACTTACAGAAGAAGCTTCACAAGCTGTGAAGCAAGACTGCAGGTGTCTCTCTTTATCTCCCTCCCTATCTCTCCTTTACCCTCTCAATTTCTCTGTCCTACCCTCCCAAAAAAATAATAAATACTTCCATTAGGTGAGACAAAATAAGTGAGGACTTGAATATACCCACTTTTTAACATTTTAACTTTGAAACATTCTAAATACAGTTGTTTTTCAGATATACTATCTCTGATTATTATAATAAAACCCTGAGCACTTTTCATTTATTAAATTGATTAATTTCTATTTAATCAATCAATAATTATACCGAAAAACTATTTGGTTCTTGCTCTCTTTGCAAAGGTCAAATATTACTGACATCCTATTGTAAAGATGTACTTAGATTCCGCGTCTTTTTTCATAAAATTCAGCAAATGTTAAATAAACAGTTACTATGTTTTTAAAACTCCCGAAAAAGTTTTTGGATGTTGTTATACTGTTTTTCAACATGCATACTATGATCTCAATTTTATAAAAAGAAAACTCAGGTAGTGAGTAGACAGCATAGTGGTTATGCAAACAGACTCTCATGCCTCTCTCTTCAGAGTCCCAGGTTTAATCCCCCGCACCACCATAAGCCAGAGCTGAACACTGCTCTGGTCAAAAAAAAGCAAACTCAGTGCAGAATGTAATGAGTATTTATAATGAGAACAGAAAGTTCAGAATCATATACACTACTTTTGGGGGTAATGGGTTATGGGTGTCACAGAGGACACTGAGTTTACTGTTAAAATGATCCCATGTTACATATTTGCTTTTTACAAGTCAAGAAAAATTAAAAATAGAGAATGGTACTCTTCATGGAAATGGGACCTGACCCAATTTAACAGTAATTATTTCCAAGAGATGAAAGACAACTACTGGATGGTTTCATTCATATGTGGAATCTAGAGAGCTGATACACATGAACTTGCAAACAAAATAAAAAGCAAACAACTGTTTCTAAGACTATGTGAGGACTCTTGGTGGTTATCTTTGAGAGGCAGGAGGGTTGGGGAAATCGAACTTTGGTGATGAGTGTGCTGTGGAACTATACCCAATAATTTTACAATCTTGTAACCCACTATTAATTACAAATAAAAAATAAAAAATTAAAGTAATTGTTTCCTCTGGGCTATTTTTTCTGATTTCATAATATAGATAGATTAAAAAGCCCCTAGGAATGGCTAGATTCAAAGGCTTGTTCTCAGACTGTAGAATTATATATGACTACGTAAAGACTAGCTGGAAGTAAGAGAGAAAGGAAGAAAGAAAAGAAAAGAAAAGAAAAGAAAAGAAAGAAAGAAAGAAAGAAAGAAAGAAAGAAAGAAAGAAAGAAAGAAAGAAAGAAAGAAAGAAAGAACATCTAAGTTAAATGTCCTTCCGATTAAGGCGATTGAGAGTAGTTTAAGGGAGTCGGGCAGTAGCCAATGGGTTAAGCGCACGTGGCGCAAAGTGTAAGGACCCTCACAAGGATCCGGGTTCGAGCACCTGGCTACCCACCTTCAGGGGCGTCACTTCACAGGTAGTAAAGCAGGTTTGCAAGTGACTTTCTCTCTCCCTGTTTTCCCCTCCTCTCTCCATTTCTCTGTCCTATCTAACAACGACGACATCAACAACAATAATTACAACCACAATAAAAAAACAAGGGCAACAAAAGGGAAAATAAATATAAAAAATTTAAAAAGAGAGAGAGAGTGAAAGTCATTTAAATATGTATACCTTTTCTAAAGTCACAGGAAGCCTCCAAGTTACTGGTCCTTTCACAATGGAAGTTTCACTAAACAGCCAGATATCTCTGTTGTACAAGGTTAATCATAATTAAATGCTTTATAATGTAAGAAGGATGCCCCCAACAATATTAAGTTAATCAGTTAGTGTTTGCGTTACTGGTAGCACTCCTTTAAGAACTACTTACGAATAAGCTTCAACACACACATTTTTTTATTCCTTAATGAAGTAACTTGAGGTTTATTTACTAGGTTAAAATTTCCACCCCCACTTTCTTCATTACCTTCCACACAAAGAGCCTGATTCGCTCTAAACTGCTCCATTTCACAAAGGAATGGCAAAGGGCATGTGTTTGGGTGCGCGCCTATGCCTTGGGTAATTTACTTTTTTTGTTTGTTTTAGAAAACCCTACATTCAGAATAGATTTTTAAAAAATCTATTTTTGCAGTCAAGAGACCGAAAATGGTATCACTGATTCTTCTTCCCCCTTTTTTTAAAAAAATTAATTTCAGTTCAATAATCCTAATTTCTGGTTTTGAGCCACTTTGTCAAACCTGAACGTGATTGTGCAGGGTCGGGGCGTGGGGGGAGAGGAGCGAGAGAGGTAGAGGGTGAGATGTGGAAGCGGCAGAGAGATCAGAAACAGAAAGGAGAGTGGACAGTGAAACAGAAGGCAGGAAGACAGTCCGAGGGGTTCTCTCGGTCACCCTTACCAATTTCTCCCTCCGCACACATCACAGCATGACGATCACGAGACCCAGGATTCAGGAGAATGTAGTGCAACTCCGGAGTATGAGAGGATTATGCTTCTATGCCAGTCATTCTTTGGAAAAGATAAGAATAATAGTAATAAAATCGCTTTCTGGACAGCTCTGAAACTGCAGCCTAAGCCGGAGCCCGAGAGGGGCAGAGACAGCTCCCTGCCCAGACTGGCCCTCCACCCGGCTCCGCGCTGCTCAGGAGCAGCCCAGCTTCCGCCCGCAGCCAATCGCCCGCCGCCCCGCCCCCTAGGTCGTCGGCGGGGAGGGGCCTGACAGCTGCCGGGTTCATACTCCAGCTGTTGGACAGAACTGCAAGTCGGCTGGTGCAGCTGCCCAGTGGCCCAAGGCCTTTCTAGTCCCTCCTCTGACTTCCACGTTACTATACCAACTGCCTGTGGTTGAGTATTTACTTCATTCTTGTCTTGCTGAAACTTTAACGGTGCATCCATCTGCCAAGACTTGATGTCTGGCAACTGTATTTTGGATAGTACTCTGCTCATGTCAAATTTTTGTTTTACAACTCATAAAGTAATTAATAGAATATAATTCTTTATTAAGGGTAGGAGAGATAACATAATGGTTATGCAAAAAGACTTTCATGAAAGGTCCCAGGTTTAATCCCCCTGCACCACCATAAACCAAAGAAAGTTAAGTAGTGCTCTGGTCTTGTGTTCCTCTCTCTCTCTCCATATAAATCATTAAAATAAAATGTATATATTTTACAAAAACAATTATGATATGATCTTTTATTCTCATCCCATTTTCTTTCATTCTTTCCCTTCTTTCAGTATGTTGTTTTAAACATACATCTACCAGATTGTGTTAAAGTCTCACACTTAAAAAAAATTACACCTAAATAAATTCTATCAACCAGTTTGATCTCTCAAAAGTTCTTACCAACTAAGTGTTCTGGGGTACTTCTTTTTTTTTGCAAAGGCATTTAGAGAAGGCAGAAGGAGTGGTGATAACAATTTCAATGCTGAGTCGAATACCACTGGCTGTTAAAAGTTTTTTCCCCACTGAAATAAACTGGCCCCAACATTCATAACTATTTTTATGTACCCATTTTGAGAATATCTTTTTTCTCTTTTTAATATTTTATTTATTATTAGATGGAGACAGAGAAATTGAGGGGAGAGGGAGAAATGAGGGAGGAGAAAGACCTGCAGCACTGCTTCTAGTGGAAGCTTTTCCCCTGCAGGTAAGGCACAGGTGCTTACACTGGGGGGGGGGGGGTTTGTACATTGTAACAAGTGTGTTATTTGCCCCCAAAAAACTCTGTCTTATGTCTCTATCTTCTACTTTCTCAAATGTGTTGAGAGAGTAAAGAATATGATCATACAAATATTTCACTATTAGTAAAGCGCTATTAGACACAAGCTGTTGCCTGAGAGATTTGAAAATTCCCAGACAAGGGCAAGAGAGGCCAAACAAGTTCCAGCACCCACTAAGCAGATGCAATGCCTCTCCCCAACCAAGAGAAACAAGTTCTGGGTGTGGTTTCCTGCAATGCTAGATTTGGAAACCTGGTGCAGGTAAAGGCAAATCTCTAGAGTTTAATCAGCACTGAGAAAAACTCAGCCTTGCAGTAGATCATTGGTGTCTGTGGCCCTAGTAGTGCTTTTTTGCAGTCATGTGACCTTAGATTATACATTAGAGAGATTTATAAATTTAAGATGACCTGCTTGAATTGTTCCAATCTGCACAGATGCCTCATTGGAGGGTCTTTGTGAGAGGGCACATACTAGGACAGCTCAGACAAAGAGATTATATTCAGTACCTGTTAAACTTGCTTAAATCAGTGGTTCTAACTAGGTGTCCTTCAGAGTCAGATCCAGATGTGGATACCTAATCTCCACCCAAACAAATTAAACTGGAATCTTTGGAGGAGAGAGATCTCTGATTTTTTTCTTTTCAAGATCCCAAATGATTATCTCTGTAATTATCTCATCTGTAGCAAGGGTTGACCAATAATGGCTAAGATTTCAATGATTATTGAAGGAAAGCTATGGCATTTTTAATTTAAAATAACATATAAGCAAAATAATGTGTAATATTTTGTAATGTAATTTATATTCTTTGTATTTTGTGTATTTTAATATGGATATATAAAATATATGTAAGATGAAATTGTTTACTCAGAAGGGAAGATTGAAAACATGCAGGAACATTACTGTCTTCCTATGTGTGACTGTATCAAAAGGAGTATGTATAACAGGAGTATTTATACTTAATCAAATATTTAGAACTGAAAGTTATGATTGTATACTACAAATGACCAGTACAAAAATAGGCACCATTTCTTTGGATTTTGAAAATATCCCTCCAATATTCAACTTTGTTCAAAAAGGTTTTTCTATTTTGTAAACAAATTCTAAATTTTTAAATTTAGTACATGAACCAAAAATATACAAGTCCTAATTTACATAGTCACTGCTAAATGAAAATAGACTTATTTTCTTATAAGTTCATAAACATACTCATTTTTTTACATATTTTCTCATGAAGTTTAAAAAAATAATATTCAAAGCAATGTTGTAGATATGAAGGTATTTCATATTTTTCAACTGGAAAATCATTTGTAGCTGCCATTTCAGTAATAATAGTCTTGTAATTAATTCCCATTGGTAAATATATGGCACAAATCAAGTGCCTAGGTTTGACTTGTCTTTCAATCTTTGCTCTGCAAAACTTTCAATATAAGATAATGGTTGCCATCTTTAAGCCATGAGGTAAAATGATTCAAATAATATTTATTCAGTGTTATTAAGATTATATCAAGCCAGAGGTCAGGCAGTAGTGCAGCAGGTTAAGCGCACACGGTGCAAAGCGCAAGGACCAGCTTAAGGATCCAGGCTGGATCCCTTGACTCCCCACTTGCAGGGGGGTCACTTCACGGGTGAAGCAAGTCTGCAGGTGTCTGTCTTTCTCTCCCCCTCTCTGTCTACCCCCCTCGATTTCTCTCAGTCCTCTCCAATAACAACAGCAATGACAACAATAATAATGACAACAAGAGCAACAAAATAGGAAAAATAGCCTCCAGGAGCAGTGGATTTGTAGTGCAGGCACAGCCCCAGCAATAACTCTGGAGGGAAAAGAAGAAAAAAAAAAGATTATATCAAGCCATGTAGCTATAGTAAAGCAAATAGCAAGTGCTTGGTGATAGTTGTTAATCCACGTTTTTTTTTTTTTTTCTTTTCCACTCTTAAACATACTCAAGGATTAGATGACAACAGCAGAGCAATAATTTATCAGAAAACATTTTTTTAATATTATTATTTATTTATTATTGACTAGAGACAGATAGAAATTGAGAGGGGAGGTGAAGATAGAGAGGGAAAGAGACATAGAGACACCTGCAGCCCTGCTTCACCACACATGAAACTTTCCTACTGCAGGTGGGGACCAGGGGCTTGAACCTAGGTCCTTGCGCACCATAATGTGAGCCCTTAACCAGGTGCACCACCACCTGGCCCCTCAGAAAACATTTTTATGAAACAGTATGATAGGGAAATGAGGGGCTATACCTACTTGTCAATAACTGTACTGTAAGCCATTAATCCCTATAAAGTATATATAGATATATATATACATATATATCTATATATATGTCAGATTATTCCTTTGACTAATGGCACTTCTTATTCAGTTTGAAAGTGAAATATTCTTTCATCCTTCTGAATGTAACACATACAACAGCATTTTCTTTGTCTCAAGTGTTGTCTACACAATAGTGTTTCCTAAAGTGACACATATATTGATTTTTTTTATGATTCATAATCACTTATTTTCCCCTGTACTAACCTTATTATCAGGGTGTAGCTTTAATACAAAGAAACTTTTTTGCCAGGGTCAGTTCTCTAACTTGGGAGTGTGTGTGTGTGTGGGGGGGGGGGGGGGGTGCTGCCTCAAGCACTTACTCTTTGTAGATGAACCCTGAGTTTAGTAACATCACCACCAGATTTCCTCTTTTCTTTCTTTAATATTTACTAACTACTAGTAAAACAGTCCTATGTTATGCATTATCCTAAACAGCTTACATGTATTACTTCATTTCATTCTCTTATCAGTCCCATCAAGGAAGTTTTCATTTGAATCTGAGATGCAGAGTGATAATCAACTTGCCCAGGTTGACAGAGCTAGTATGTGAAAGAAATATCTGAGATGTGAACCTGGCATGAGAATCTACATTCCTCTGTGAACTAGTCAGCATAACTTTCAGTAAGTATGATAGCCCATAAGACTACAGTTGCCTTGAGAGTAGAGTCTGTATTTTTCTTTTAGAAAAACAAAAATATAGGGTGGGGGTAGATAGCATAATTGTTATGCAAAGTGACTCTCATGCCTGAGGCTCCAAAGTCCCAAATTCAATCTATCTTACCACCATAAGCCAGAGCTGAGCAGTGCTCTGGTAAAAAGAAAAAAAAAAAAAGAAAGAAAGAGAAACAAAAATATAAACCATTACTACTAGTTGCAAACTGAGGCCTTAATTTCTTTTTTTTTTTTTAATTTTTTTTTTTTGGTATTATCTTTATTTATTAGATACAAACAGCCAGAAATCAAGCGGGAAGGAGGAGACAGACAGAGAGACACCTGCAGCCCTGCTTCACCACTCGCAAAGCTTTCCCATGCAGGTGGGGGCCAGGGACTCGAACCCGTGTCCTTTCGCATTGTAACATGCCGCTCAACCAGGTGCGCCACCACCTGGCCCCTGAGGCCTTAATTTCATGTGTGTGCATTTCTGGTCAGATTATCTCTGCTTTAGAACATCTAGCTCTCTGGGATTCCTTGACATTCGAACACCTACAATCACTATTTGCTACCTAGTGAAAAGTGTACAGGGAATTTCTGCATTTAATCAACAAATGCTTGCTCACAGCCTCCAGGGTGACTGACTAGGAGTCAGGTATCCATAGTCTTTGTAGCCTGGATGAGAAAAGACCAATAACCAGACCAATATATTGTAATATGAAAACAGCTGTGATGGAAAAGTTCAAGTACTGTGAGAACAAATTCGATACGGGTATTCAAAACATCCTAAAAAAGCAAGTGCTCAGAACATCCTAAAAAAGCAAGTGCTCTCTAAACTGAAACCTTGAATCCACTGAAGTAAAGGTTACCTAAGGAAATGAAAGACTGCTTCAGACAAAGGAAACTTTCTGGAAGCAAAAAGACAGTCCGATTTAGGAGTCATATGTCATTTTCATGTTGCTACTGTAGAGACTGTCAAATATCAGAAGTTTATCTGTTTATTTTTTCTAATGGCTTGCCATGTTTGGCTTCAGTTTCTCAAGAATTTCCTTGCCTTAACAATTCTCTATTCTATTGCCACGATTTCTATTACACATCTGCTTGGGGAGATTCTACCAATTGCTTCTTCCTTTCACCTTTCCTGATTGTGTTTTCTGAAGTGTGATGGGAGAGTATTATGAAAAGAAAGCAGTGATTCCTGTGAAAACTTTAGTTAACTTAGTGAAGTTTTACTCTCATCTAATGATCCCTATGCTTATCTCTAAGTGACTCTTTAACACTTTCTCAGTCAATCCATCCTTTATTTATTTATTTATTTTTCCTTATGGGGACATGTTAATTAACACATTGTTTGTTGACACATTGCGTACAGTCTCTCCTCTCTCTATGACAAATGTCAGCAAAAACACTCTCACCCACAACTTAGGTCCTTTTCGCACCATCATGCACCAGGTAAACTCTCCTTTTTAAACAACTACTGCACACTCACTAAGTGCTAGCAGGCTTCTAGACCCGCCAAGCACACTCTTACCACAGTCACTCTCAGTGGTTGATTACAAGCTATATTGAGATGTAGTCAAGCCACCTTAATGTGAGAATGCCATTCATTCTCTTTCAAGCATCACCCCCCACCCCCAACCATGCATTTCTGTTGTAAGCAATCTCCCTCCTTTAGAGAAATGAGATTTATTTATTTATTTATTTATTTATTTATTCTGCAATTACTGTCTCTGGTCACCAGCTCTTACCTCCTTCAGATCTTTGTGTTATCAATCACTGCTTCTCTGTATATATTACTTTATTCTTGTCATTGGATTAGTCCCCTGAGCCTACATAAAAATTTAATTTAGAGGTGAATGTATGTTCTCAGTAAATGAAAAAGAAAGAGTAAGAAGAGGAGGGCAAAAAGGAAAAGCAGGAAAGAAGAGAGGAAAGTAAGGAGACAAGTAAATGGTACTAATAAAATATATGCATGACAAGAGTATTTACTATGGTATTAAATACCTAAACAAATACTACCAACCAGAAACGAAGGATATAAACTTCCTTCTTCTCACATGTTTGGTCCTGGTCCACCTTAACAGCCTCCCAGTGACTGCAAGATTGATAGTAGTGAGCTCTCAATTAGAAGTGCATTGAATTTCATGAAGTGTTATTTGAGACCTGAGGAGGAGAATCTAGAAATTACACAAATAGTTCCCTCTGTCAAACAAGCAAACATAAATACAGGATTAAAAATAATAATAATAATAAGGCTGGCTAGACAGACCCTCAAGGACTTGCCTCCCTTGCTGTGCTTGAAACTGCTTCTGCTGTTACATGCTGGCAACAATGGTTCCTCTGAAAACTGTTATTGCTTAAATCCACCCAGGGTATAATGTTCAATGTTCAGACTAATTTGAACCATGTCATCTAGAAGATACATATACTAAATCCACAGTGAATGCAGAGCAAGACAAATATTTATTTCTGTCTAACAAATGATGTTTCTACAAAAAGTATGTATTTTTTTTTTTTATGTCCACTGCCCTAAAGAAGTTCACTCTTTAAAAGGCTGAGCAGCCATGGAGGTGGTACGGTAGATAAAGCTTTGGAATTTCAAGCATGGAATTCTGAGTTTGATCCCTGATACCACATGCTCCAGAGTGATGCCCTGGTTCTATCTCTCATAAATAAGTAAATAAATAAAATTATTTTTAAAATAGCCTAGTCATGAATTCTTCACAATTTAAAAAAATATTTATTTATTTATTCCCTTTTGTTGCCCTTGTTGTTTTATTGTTGTTGTTATTGGTGTCGTTGTTGTTGGATAGGACAGAGAGAAATGGAAAGAAGAGGGGAAGACAGAAAGGGGGAGAGAAAGACACCTGCAGACCTGCTTCACCGCTTGTGAAGCGACTCCCCTACAGGTGGGGAGCTGGGGGCTCGAACCAGGATCCTTACTCCGGTCCTTGCACTTTGTGCCACCTGCGTTTAACCCACTGCGCTACTGCCCACTCCCTCTTCACAGTTTTTAAAACAAATTTTGTCATATTTCTTTTCTTTCTCCTTTTCTGTTATATTTTTTCTTTCTTTCATGTGTAATATACTTTACTTGGGGGTTAATAGTTTATAGTAAAGTTGTTGTTGACACATAAGCACAAGCTGTGATTTCCAAGACACTCAGTCCCCTAACCTGAGTTTTTCTTCCTCCAGCGTACACTAGGAACCCAGTGTCTCTCCAAGTCATCTTTTTCTTGCCTTCTCGAGGGTCCTTTGCTTGGTACAATAAGTTTCACCTTATTTTTTCCCCTTCCTGTCCTTGTTTCTTCATTTTCACCTTTGAGTAAGATCATTCTGTATTTATCCTTCTCATTCTGGATTATCTCACTCAACATAATACATTCAAGTTCTATCCAAGATATTGCAAAGATGATGACTTCATAGTTTTAACAGATGTTTATTTCTCCATTTTATATATATATCATGACTTTCCTAGCCCCCTCATCTGTCTTTAGGTATCTGGGTTGAACTATTATTATAAACTGTGCTGCTATGAACATAAGTGAGCACAGACTTTTTGGATAGGGTCTTTGTTTTCTTTTACTATATCCCCAAGAAAGTTATTGCTGGGGTGGGCCTATTTCTAGCATCTGATGACTCTCCAGACTACCGTATTTCTTCTTTTTCTCAAGCTGCTATATTTATTTTCTTGAGCAATCAAACTTATGCTGTGCAGTGCGCTAGATAGATTTGTCAGGTTCTAATTGATTCTTCACTTGGGCCCTCTATGATTATTATTATTCACATAAAATTTATTTTCTGTTATTGGTATAAAACTTTCACACAAATTTTAAGTCATTTTATTTATTTATTTATTCATTTATTTACTACTGGGTAGAGACAGAGAAAAATTGAGAAGGAAGGGGAAGATAGAGAGACAGAGAAACACCTGCAATCCTACTTTACTGGTGGGTTAGCTTCATAGGCGGAAGAGAGACGACCAGGGACTCATGGCTGAGTGGGACGCAGTTCAATCTTTATTGATGAGGAATGCAATGCAAGCTATCTAATCTAATCTCTCTTCATTAGAAAGCCCCTGTCCTTTATATCTCCTGAGGCGGAAGGTCGGAAGAGGATGTACTAGGATAGGCGGTGGGGAGAAGGGAAAAGTGCGAGAACCGGTGGGGATTAAAATGTGGTAAACAGGATGTGACTAGAAGAGGGGGCGGAGTGGAAAAAGAGCGCCAACCAGTGAAGATTAAACCAATGCAGGCAAAACAATGATTATGTAAATAGACCACAGCGTCAAGCCATGCAACAGAAGGGGTCTTAGAAGCAGAATTTAGAAACAGACCAACACTTTACCACTTATGAAGCTTCACCCTGCAGGTGGGAACTAGAGGCTTGAACCCCAGTCCTTGTGGATTATAAAGCGTGCACTTAGCCAGGTGCATCACCACCTGGCCCCTACAAATTCTTTTTTTTTAATTATATTGAGAGGGGGAAATTAGAGAGCAAGAGAGAGAGCGAGGGAGAGAGAGAGAGAAAGAGACCTGCTGCCATGCTTCACCACTCATGAAGCTTTCCCCCTGCAGGTGAAGACGGGAGTCTTGAACCCAAGTCCTTGTACATTATTATAACATATGTGCTCAACAAGGTGTGCTGCCATCTGGCCCCCAAATTCTTTAAAAATAAATGTGTGTGTGTGTGTGTGTGTGTGTGTGTGTGTGTGTATTCCTTTAATCTAGCCTTTACAGGTGCTAAAACAGAGAATTCATGTTAACCTTTTCATGTTCTCCATTTACAATTTATGCTAACATTTCTTTGAATTTAACATAATCTTACTTTACATAAAATAGATCAGAATAAAATGGACTTAACTACAACAAATTTCTAAAAAGTGTCTGCATTAATCGGTAAAGTTTAAAACTTGGTATTTGGAACATACATTACAATTTGTACTCATAATTCTTATGATTCAGCATGTCAAAACTGATTACTGTTTCACTATCAAAGAAAGTCAAGACATGACTGACCTTGTCAAACTGTATTTTGGTGTCATTGATATAGCTGGGATCTAAATTGAGTTTCATGACTGGTGACTTTATCTTCTGAAGGCCTTACTTCCCTCTTTTATAAGAAGACTAGCCTTCTAGGTTAGTATGCTTTCAAACACAGCAATTATCATATCACACTATCATTTGCTCCTGCTCTGCTCTGTAATTTAGCAGAAATGGCAAGAGGAAATATCTTTTAGAAAAAATCAACTTGCTTCACTCTGGACCTGAATATTCTTATTCAGGTGTATATGTATATAATTTAATCTTGGCATCAATTTTTGTATTTTAAAACTTATTAATTGTTGAATATATACAGATATTAAATTTTCTGTATCAATCTTTTTGGTTGTGTGATTCTTTGAAATTAAATTGCTATGCTTATTTATTTCTACCCATGGCTATTCAACCTATATTCCAAATTACTTTTATTATTTTACTAGAATGTCTTTGATCACTATGATAGTGAACTCCTCTGACATGAATCTATCAAGTCATCTTTGCTTTTACTATTAGTTTTGTAAATGCAAATAATTTAGAGAACTGCTAAGGAACACAGAAAAAATTTACATTATCTTACTATGCAGAATCAATTCCAGTTACTATTTTGGATGACATGCCTCCAAGCTCATGTTTCTTCATAGGATTTTGTAGATAGCCTTAAATTTCTCTTCAGCATTATTTCAAGCCTTATTTCAGCAAGTACATGTAGATGTGAAACCTTCCAGATCCTCTAATTGTGTACACATATCTGCTACTGTGTGCATGCAAACATGTGTGTGTTTTAAACTAATGGGCATGACTGTTATATGCCAATATTACAAGTTCCATGATTTGCTTTTATCTGAATATTATATTTTTAATATCTAGATCTATTTTCACCTATGTAGTGGACAAGTTAATTACTTTTTTAAAAATTTAGTTATTTATAAAATGGAAACCCTGACAAGACCATAGGATAAGAGGGGTACAGTTCCCATCACCAGAGTTCCATATCCCATCCCCTCCCCTGATAGCTTTCCTATTCTTTAACCTCATGGAAGTATGAACCCAGGATCATTATGGGGTACAGAAGGTGGAAAGTCTGGCTTCTGTAATTGCTTCATTGCTGAACATGGGCATTGACAGGTGGATCCATACTCCCAACCTGTCTCTCTTTTCCCCTAGTGGGGCGGGGCTCTGGGGAAGCAGGGCTCCAGGACATATTGATAGGGTCCTCTGCCCAGGGAAGTCAGGTTAGCATCACCTTAGCATCTGGAACCTGGTGGCCTAACTTCCCAGTTTTGAAGTAGCCTCCTTGCAGAGCTCAGGCCATGCATTGTGTTCGAATCATCATCTAGTTAATTACTTTTTAAGAGTCTACAGCTCTTATGTTGCCATTATATGATAATATCTGATTTTATTTATAATTCTTCCATCAACAGTATTAATTTGTGTACAGTATTAACACCTTGTATACTGTGTGGTAAGTGGCTCATTAAAAATAAATCTCAGAGGATCTAGTAGCAGAGGACAACCTAGTGGGGGTTGTGCTGTTATGTGGAAATGTGGTGATGTACAAACGATTGTATTTTACTGTTGACTGTAAATCATTAATCCCCCAACAAAGAAAGAAAATTTAAAAAATAAAAATTAATCTCAACTACATTGCAATTCATTGAATTTCAAGGATATTTCTAAAATATAATTTTTTGGGGGGCTGGGTTGTGGCACCCAACCGAGAGTACATATTACCATATGCAAGGCCTGGGTTCCAGTCCCTACTCCCCACCTGAAGAGGGAGGTTTCTGTTTTAGTGAAACAGTGCTGCAAGTGGCTCTCTTTTTTTCTCTACCTTTCTATTTCCCCTCTCAATTTCTCTCTGTCCTACCAAATACAAATAAATAAACTTTAAAATTTTTTATTAGTTATTTAACAAGATTGTAAGATAACAGGGGTACAATGCCACACAGTTCCCACTAGCAGAGTTTAGTGTCCCATCTACACCATTGGAAGCTTCCCTATTAAAAAATAATTTCTTTCCATAGAAAGATGCACAACAATTAGAGTAATAGGTTAGATGGGAGAACATCTTTTAAGTGTCGATGAAAACAATAGCGAAGTGGCAGAAACTAGAAAATATAGACCTGAGGTTGAGGATTAATGAGTTAAGTTGTCTACAATTAAAAAACAGAAGTGGGTAAACAACAAGGACAACAAAAGGAAAAAATTAACTTCCAGGAGCAGTGGATTCATAGTGCAGGCACTGAACCCCAGCAAGAACCCTGGAGGAAAAAACAAACAAACAAATAAACAAACAAATAAAGTGGGGGGCCAGGCAGTGTTGTCTTGGGTGATGTGCATATGCACTGGCTAAGGATCCTGGTTTGAGCCCCAGGCTCCCCACTGTAGGTGGGAGTTGCTTCACAAGTGGTGAAGCAGGTCTGCAGGTGTCTTTCTTTCTCTCTCCCCCTCTGTGTTCCCCTCCTCTCTCAATTTCTCTCTGTCTTATCCAATAACAATAATAACAAGGGCAACAAAAATAGGATAAACATGACCTCTAGGAGCAGTGGATTTGTGGTACAGGTACTGAGCCTCAGCAATAACCCTGGAGGCAAAAAACAGACAAACAAAAATCCCTAAAGTATGTTTTGCAGAAAACTGAGAAATTTTACATATGTACCAACAACTGTATTTACTAGTGAGTGTAAATAATTAATCCCCCAATATAAAATTTAAAAAAATTATCTATCTCTTCCAGGTTTTCTCCATGCCTACTCTAAAACTGTGTTCTGTCTTTTTCTAACACAGTTAACACTAATTTAACTCTGTCATGGTGAAGACAATATATGATGTTATCTTAGTCACAGTGCTTAGAAAAGTCAATTAAATTACCTTGTTCCATCAAAATAATAATAATAATAATAGTAATAAAATATAGTGCTTAGGGAGAAAAGAATATGTATTTGTAGTAGGGGCTATAAAAATGGAGCAGTGAGGAAGTAATAAAATAAAACAACCTGCTTAAAAAATATACTCCACAAGGGCAACAAAAGGGTAAAAAAATGGTATCCAGGAGCAGTGGATTTGTGGTGCAGGCACTTTCTTCTTCTAGCGTTTGCCCTTCTTCTGTAGCCAGTCAACAGCGTCAGGTTGAGCCTGATGTAAAGTTTCGAGACCTCTTTTGAATCTGGAGAGGTGGCAGTCATTGACTATGTGGGTCATAGTCTGTCTGTAGCCGCAGGGGCAATTCGGGTCGTCTCTGCAGGCACTGAGCCCCGGCAACAACCCAGAAGGAAAAAAAAAGTACTCCAGGAATAAAACCAAAATAAATTATTCCAAATTTCAGCAGGTTGGCATTTGTAAAAAAAAAAAAGTGAAGGTAAACTTCCCTTAACTTTCTTTACTGTCAAAATATGCTTGAAATAATATATTAAGATGGTTAGATGTTGCATTTGAATGAGCCTCATTGGTATACAACCCATTAGAATGACCTTTTTAGGCAAGTTTATGAGTGGTTTTCTTGGTCCCTAAAAATAAGATGAACTATGTCCAGAGAGTTCCTTCCAGAAGAAGAGTATTTCCTTCTCATTTGTTGGATATCAACCAGTCTAAGTATGGGAAAATATGCAAAATATTTTAACTATCTCCAAAAATTCTTTAAGTGTATTCCTAGATTTTTTTTTTTGTTCTCTCAATATTCTCAATAATTTTTGCTCTGAAAATTATTTGATTGAGGCTTTTGGAGGTAAGCCCTTCTTGGTCTTACTACTATCATTTGATTTTAATATGTATTTATTTTATGGGGAGAGGGCCAGAACATAGGTCTGACAAATGTTTTGTTAGGGTTTGAACCCAGAACCTCTACCATTGAACCAATTACCTTACAGTTACTTTCCCTATTTCACAATTACCTACATATTTGACTTTTGACAAACATCGCCTCAACAGGCACCAGCACATCTAAACTTGAAATAGGCTTCTTTCTTGTACTGGACCCCTGACTTCCAAGTTTATAGAATAGAATTTTCTCTAAGAATACTGCACTTTACTTTCTCTCCTCTGAGAAACACTTTTTGAAATCACTTGCCAATTTCATAATTTAGAAATATCTTTCTCAAGAATACTGTGAAATATGCCACAGAAAGTAAATCACCTAAGGAGATAGTAACCTTATCTCTCAGTTTCTATGGAAAAGTAGGAGTCTAATTATTTGGGCAGCACCTTGTTCCAAGTTGTAATAATACCTCTTGTCGCACACATATCAGAGTATTTTCTTTTCTTCTAAATGGAAACCAATCAGCAGATACAGATGCCCTGTGTTCTCAGTCCACCACTTTCAATCCCCACTTTGTTTCAGTAGAGTTGAGTCCTGGTCTAATAATAACTTTCAGTAGCCAATTGCATTATTCAGAGCAATTTTTGCCTTGACACATTCCATTTTCCTATTAATCCAAAATAAAGCTCATAATATTTTAATGGATCTTCAAATGAGATATAAGAAGGAACATAATATGATTTTCTTTCTTTGTTTCTTATTTATTTATTTATTTTTATTCTTAGGATACAGTCCGAAGTGAAGCATGCCAAGGTGATGCGCCAATGCATTGCTTAGGTTGGGATTTGCAGATGCAGTTTCATTTGGTGTGAATTGAGAGAAGCATTCAAGAAAGTGAGCCCCACCCTAGAGGTTCCAGGAGTGGAGTAAATATGGGATTTATAGAGGAAGTGGGAGGTTCCTGCTGTCTTAGGGTTTAAGAAGGCAATAGACAGTTATTGCTGTAATAAAATTATTTGGCAATTGGGTTAACTTTGAAAATCCCATTGTTAGGATTTTCTATATCATACATGACATCACCATAATTCATGTCCTTTGACATTATTTATATATACCTGTGTCTTATAAAGTAACACCACCCCACCGGTTGCTTCTATTTTCCCTGTTCTAAGCTTTTAGAAGAGTCATTTTAAAGAACAAGTCATTATTAGAAATGTGTTAACAATTTGAGACTACTGTTTAAATTCAGTCTGATTACGCGTTTGAAGTCTTTTAAGTGCTTAGATTGAAGGAACATACGGCCTGTGCATTAGAAGGTTTGAGACATTTAATCAGTTTTTCCCCTCTCATATTAATTAAATAGTGATTTATGAGACTACAAGTTAATAGGCGTGTACATCAACACCATTCCCACCATCAAAGGACTGTGTCCTATCCCCATCCTTCCCCCAGTAAAGCTGAACAACAATTTTCACCTGATTTCTGTTATTTCTGCTATGTCCGTTACCAATAGTCTCTTTTAAGTATCCTAGGGGCATTTGCCTATATTTCAAATAGGGATTTGTTAATCTACATGCATTCCTGAGATGTTTCAGAAAAAGTAACAGCAAATAATTCAAGTATTTCTGGCTCATGAACTGAGTTATTCTTTGGTCAAAGAGATAATTTTGGAATCATGCTTTCAGACTTCAGTCATGATTCTCAGTTTCAGTTGCACAGTTAGATTAACTGGGGAGTTAATGCTTTTGGGCTCTGTCCCTGGAGATTCTGATTTAATTGGTCTAGGTGTGCTCTGGTCAGCTGATTCTAACTTGAAGTCAAGGTTGTGAACTACTGCCTAAACTGTTCATGTACATACGTATTTTAATCTCACTTCCTTTTCTCAATGTGGTAAAGCTTATAGGGACTCTGCTTTATACTAGATACCATGTAGAATATATAAATGAGAAAGGCATGGCCTCTGTTTTACTGGGAACTATTGAAACAATCAGAGAGGCAGAAAATAAACAAATGTGATGAATAAGACTATGATAGAGGTTGGTTTGGAGAGTTGTGGAAACAGGTGAGGCAGCAATCAAAATTCTCTAGGGAGTATTTCTGGCTTTCTTAGGCCAACTAGGTGTGCATGGAATATGCTGCAGGAGGATGGAAAGAAGTACTATGCAAAGTAAACAACAAGTATAAATGCAGAGTGATTAAAAAAAAAACTGTCATCTTCCAAATGTTCTGAAGTTCTTTTTTCTATTGTGCTGGAGCTGGTGCTGTGACATTAATCATAATGTTGCTGTCACTTTCTTGACTCTTTCAGTGGTCATATCTGCATTTTACAGTTCCACCTTTTTCTTTTTCCCTACAGAATTTTGTTCAAGTCAATGAATTATTGTCATGTGACAACAATTGATCCGATAGTGAATCTGGTTGTTGGTTTTCTTTTTAAATAAACTCCTTATATAACCATATACATTTGTTATTTAGGGGGGACATGGTAGTGTTCTCACACTGAATTCTGGTGGTTGTACAATTTAGTAAATTTAGTAGACTACATTGAACTATACTTTAAATGGTGGGGTTTTAGGTGTCAAATTGCAGAACCACCTGAAAAACTAAAGTGTGGCACATTTTTTAAAAAAACACTCACTCAAAAATTCTCTGGGGTAACTCTAATGTGTTATCTTATTTAAAAAACACTGCTTGACATACTAAC
Source organism: Erinaceus europaeus (assembly GCF_950295315.1). NCBI lineage: Eukaryota > Metazoa > Chordata > Mammalia > Eulipotyphla > Erinaceidae > Erinaceus > Erinaceus europaeus. The sequence continues at coordinate 147,921,194 of NC_080164.1, forward strand.
AGCTCCCAGATGTGGAGGCCTTCAATACAGTGATTAAAAGAGGATGCAACTGAGAAAGGCAGTATCTCACAGACATCTCACAGCACCTTCATCGGGAAGACTAACTGAGCACTTGATATGACAACCTAAAGACTGCCAACCCCTGAGGATGTAGTGTAGATTTCAATGCATTATGGACTACAGTTCCAAATTGCAGTTCACTCATATTTCACTTTAACAGGGCCATTTCAGAGCTTTTAAATACATTGTATTCTTCAGTGCTATACTGAAATAGTTGTTATGTGCAATCTCAACTGCCACTTTTAAGTCAATATGTTTATTTGTTTCAAAGATCATTTTAATGGAAAATTCAGCTGGTTTAAACTATGAAGATAAGTTTTTGATAAAATTAAATACTAAAAGCATTTCTTATTTACAAATAAACATCAAAAAAGAAATAAAAACTTTGTGTTCATTATGTTTATTCACTATCATGAAATGAAATACTTATAGAACTGACTTCTAGGAAACTTTTTTTTTTCTAGGCCTTCAAATCTGGCTGAGTTTATACAGATAAGGGCACATCCAGTTCCTCCCAAATCTTTACAATGAGCTGTTCGTATCTTCTCTTAATGCAACAGAACCAGTGTAGCAATGCAATGATTCCTGTGTGGTGAGAAGATAGTAATTAAGTTCATTTAAACATGAAGGCCTTTTTTCTCTCAGCAATTTATGAACAGGAATATTTTTTTCACAGATTGCAATGCAGATCACTAAGCACAGTTCTATTGCAATACATTCAATTAACGTGAACAAATTAGTCAACTTCAAGCTATAGGGTAGCCAGAAAAACAGGTTTGAGCTGAGGAAAAAGAAAAACATGGAAAGCTATATACAGTTTATTAATTAAAGGATGTCATAAACTTTGAATAAATTCTCTTTGGAATGGGATGATTAAAGTCTAAGGAAACATTATAAGCCTCTCTTTGCAGTAACTCTAATCTAGTTGCTACAGTTTACCCAGTCAGTTTTGCCTCCTTCATTCTCTCAGGTATAACTGTTAGAATCACAGATTTTAATCTAACCTGACTGTGACATAAAAATAAAAATGGGAGGGAGTCAGGCAGTAGCGCGGCGGGGTAAGCGCACGTGGTGCAAAGCGCAAGAACCAGCATAAAGATCCCAGTTGAAGCCCCTGGCTCCCCACCTGCAGGGGAGTCGCTTCACAGATGGTGAAGCAGATCTGCAGGTGTCTATCTTTCTCTCCCCCTCTCTGTCTTCCCCTCCTCTCTCCATTTCTCTCTGTCCTATCCAACAACAATGACATCAATAATAGCTACAACAATAAAACAACAAGGGCAACAAAAGGGAATAAATAAATATAAAAATAATAAAAATGGGATTGACTGGATATTAACCTCTTAGATTCCTTTTCCATTCTCATTCCTTTCTCTAACCCTCCTTGACTCCAGGAATTACCTGTATAATTCCACTGCTCTGGTAGGATTTTTTTTTTCTCCACTTCATTGGGGGCTTAGTGGTTTACAGTTTGGTTGTTAGCACATGGGTACATCAATACCCCCAAGACACTTTCCACACTGTCCTAACTTCTCCCTCCCCAGAGTCTTTTACTTTGGTGCAGTACACTCCACCCAGCAAGTTTCACTTTGTATTTCCCATTTCTGGATTTGCTTCTTAAATTTCACATATGGGTAAGATCATCTAGTATTTGTTCTCTTTCTATTTATCTCACGTAACATAATCCAGCAGACTTTTTCCAACTAGAGGGTAAAAGACAGAGAGGGAGAGAATGAAAAAGAAAGAGGAGAGGCATGCAACACTGCTTCACTGCTCATGAAGGTTCCCCTTTGTGTGGTGTTCCTATGTGGTTGCCAGGGGACCTAGCTTGGGTCCTCATGTATGGCAAAGCATGTAAAACATGTAATTTACCAGGTGATCCACCTCCAAACTCTTCTCTCTGTCTTTCTCTTTCTCTCTCTCTCTCTCTCTCTCTCTCTCTTTCCAGGCTTATTACTGGGGTTCGGTGCCTGCACTGCGAATCCACTGCTCCTAGAGGCCATTTTTCCCATTTTGTTGTATTTGTTGTTATTGTTTTTGTTGTCATTGTTGGATAGGGCAGAGAGAAACAGAGAAGAGGGGAAGGGGGGCCAGGGGTGAGAAAGACACCTGCAGACCTGCTTTACAACTTGTGGGTGGGGGGCCAGAGGCTCGAAATGGGATCCTTATGCCGGTGTCCTTTTCGCTTGGTGCCATGTGCACTTAACCCACTGCGTTACTGCCAGGTCCTAACTCTTCCCTTTTTTATGCCCATACGACAGAAGTCAAGTTCTTCACATCAGCATTTTGAGTGAAGGGAAAAGGCTATATTTGTGCTATTAGGTTATTGTCTGCTCAAATCAGACCTCTGCCTCTGGAAAAAAAACTGACCATTTTATTTATTTATTTATTTATTTATTTATTGTCACCAGTATTATCCGTGGGGCTTGGTGCCAGCACTATGAATCCAGCACTCCTGGTGACGCTTCCTCCCTTCCTTCCTTCCTTCCTTTTTAGTGGGTAAAACAGAGAGACATTTAGAAAGGAGATGGAGATAAAGAGGGAAAGAGAAACATAGACACTTGCAGACCTGCTTCACTGCTTGTGAGACATCCCCCCCACTCCAGGTGGGGAGTGGGGCTCAAATCTGGGTTCTTACACTTGGTAATATGTGTGCTTAACCGGGTAGAATGGGCCACATTTAATTTCTAGAAATGAAGAGAAAACCATAAATTATGTACCAAATTTATCCACCTCTCATTTTTCACTGGAGTTTTTTTTTTTTTTTCCAGGCTCTTTATTAACTGTTACTGGGAAGAGTGGGTCATAGTTCCAATGTACAGAAAGATGAAAGGGTTTCATCTCTCCCAGTAAGGTAAACTTTTTTTCAGATAGAGCAAGTGATGGAGACATAAGAGCAAGAGGGAGAGACACAGCACTGAAAATTCCCCTAGTGAAGCAGGGATCTGGGGCTAGGTATAGCACATGGCAAAGCAGGTACCCTCCCAGGTAAGTTATGTCACTGTTGCCTCCCCAACCTACTTTGTTAAAATTAGTATTTTTTTTAACAGTCTGCTGGGTTCTCACATATATGCAATTGTACCATTCCGCAAACTCTTTCATTACATATAGAGGAGAAAGAGAGAGGAGAAATACTACACCGCTTTATTTGTGGAACTCCTCCTGTGTTGTATATTGATGAACCCAAGGGGTTTGAATTCAGTTTCTTGTGCATAGATAAGTCTGTGCCCTACTCCAACTTCAAAAACAAGTGTCTTTAGAAAATTGTTTCAGTTGAGACGACGAGGATTATATATACTTATTTATATCTGGAACTAGAAAGTGGTGCATAGATTGGAAGACATTCTTACCTGCAAAGTATAGGACACAGAATTAAGACAGGGCACTTTTAGCTAAATTTTTTAGCTAAATTTTGAAAATTTTAGCTAAATTGAGCTAAATTTTGAAAATTACTCACTAATGAGTAATTTTTTTTTGCATTTTTTTTACAAGCTACTTTCTCCCGTGGTTTATTTCTTCACTTTGCATCTTTTATTTCTAAGTTTATTTTATACTGAAATTCTCTTTCAGTAATCTACTAAATGTGTACTTCTGGATGGTTGGAACTATTCCATTGCCACTCAATTCTCCAGCCCATGCTGAAGAATGGAAATAACTAGAGAAATTACAGAAATACTCTTTGGGCAAAGTGTAGGTATAGCATGAAATGTAGCTCTGTAGTCTGATTTTAACTTCAGGCTGGACTCTTAGCTTGGACAAGTGACTCTGAGGGTTGGAAGTCTACCACTATTGAAATTGAAATTTTAGCTAAAGTATTAATAGATTTTCAGAGCAAAAATCTCCAATGCAATATTCAGGGCATGCTTATAAGAAAACATTATTTACTTGAAATTCAATACTTAAGATGTGCAGTACACAATTTAATACAACATAAAAGCTCCTGCAGAGCAGGAGCACTAATGAATGATTTTTTGATCATGTTATTTGAACAGGGGGACTGAAATAGCACCTTCTCCTTGGGATAATCTATATTTAAAAACCTAGCGTAGGGGGGCCGGCAGGTAGCGCAGTGGCTTAAGCACACAAGGTATGAAGCGCATGGCCTAAGAATCCGGGTTCGAATGCCTTGCTCCCCACCTGCAGGGGGGTCGCTTCGCAAGCGGTGAAGCAGGTTACTACAGGTGTCTATCTCTCCCCTCCTCTCTTGACTTCTTTGTCCTATCTGACAACTAACAACAGCAATAACAATAAGGGCAACAAAACAGAAAAAGGGGCCTCCAGGAGCAGTGGATTCGTAGTGCAGGCACCGAGCCCCTGAATAACCCTGGAGGAAAACCAACCAACCAACCAAATAAAAAAAAACCTTGGGTAGGCAAACAGCTTACTTTCCAAATCAGGATATTACTAGTAGGAGACCCAATGCCTGGGTGCATTCAGTAATGTGTCCACTCTTACTAGACGGGTTTCTAAAAATTGCAGAGAAAGTTCAATAGAACTGCGAACAACGACTAAAACTGCATTGTGAGGTTTCCTTTCAATTCAATAATGTAAGGGAGCTTAAGCAAAGACAAGCCAGACTGGAAAGGACTCTCCAGAGTAGCAAGGAAAGCGCTGACCTCTGCGCACGCGTGCAGAGTTGCCGCTCCACTCCCACCCCCGCCCCACAGGAGAGTCACGTGGCCGAGCCTTGACAAAAGGGGCGTGTCCGGGGCCCTGTCATGTGACTCAGGCCCTGGCTTTGCACCGACATGGAGCCGGAAGAGGGGACGCCCTTGTTGCGGCTGCAGAAGCTTCCAGCCGAGCTGGGCCTGCAGGTGAGGTGGGCTCAGCCTCTGGCAGTGCTTACCCTCTGGGGCTTCTGCACATCCCGGCGTTGGGATCCAGCCTGGCCTGCCTTGGGCGCTTTCGCCTGCTTGCTCAGGCAGCCCCGCGGAAGGGAAGGGAAGGGGCGTGATTTCTGATGGCCTGCCCCCCCCCCCCCCCCTTGCTTAGGGTGAATTGCTGTGGAGGCCGAGGGTTTGAGCGACAAAAGCTACTCATTTTTGCTTGGGGAAATGCCTTCCTTGATCTTTGCAAACAATCAAGCGTCGAGCCCTACTCCTGGGTGAGCGCAGACCATCTCCCACGTGTGACCCGGGGCTCAGTGACCCTGAGCTGGGAGCCCTGTGACCATGTAGTTGGTGGTTTGCATTCTCTTACATAAGTTTCATTCATTCATACAACATGTACTCTCTAAAGCTGCTAATGCAGCTTTATATCCAGGCACTGTGTTAAGTGCTGGGGATACCCTGGTGAGCCAGAGAAACCCCCATTGAGGACACAGGAAGACAAATTAAAAGTGCTTCATAATCGGATAGCTTACTACTACGGTCAAAGTACTGTGACCCAAGTGGGAGCTTTCCCTCAAGAGATGGTGTATTTGTTATTACCTCAACTCTAAGAGGGAGGGAACTTGGCATGTGAGGATCTAGAAGAAGCAGCCTCATTCATTTGCTCTTGCCCCTCTCCTTGGAAGTCTATGTGCTTAACAGCATGATGGTCAAATGGTGGGTGAACGAGACAACCTGTGCCCTAGGGAGTGTGCATCTAATTAGGTGATTAAGTTGAGTAAGTTTGTGGGAGGGATAGCACTTTTAAGGGACAGGGAAAACTTTAGAGCATGGACATCTAGGTTTCTAGATGGAAAGGTTAGTGGGACCCTTACTGGCTGGAGGAAAGGGAGTAAGTACTTCAGGCAGAAGAATAGTCAACCCCTAGAGGCTTTGAGGACCTTCTGTAAATCTTAGAGGCCTATTAACAGTGAGACTAAAGCTATAGAAACATCACTGGATTCTTTGTATGCCATACTTAAGTGTTTAGTTTTAAAAAACAAACGCACTGGTATATTGTTTGGGAAGCAGCAAAAGAGATGAAATGTGGAGACGGTGGGTAAGAAAGAAAAAAAGGAAACCTAGTGATGTTTAAGAGCTAATAACAGCTTTATTCACTCTTTGAACTTTAAAGATAAAAAATTTCAGTGTCCCAAATATTAAACTGTAAGAAAATTTGTCTCTTACATTTATTTTAAGTTTCAGACTACCCCATGACATGACACTCCTGTCCAGATCACTTATAGGCATTAAACACTTAAGTTCTAAGAAAGTTCTTGCCTCTCTCTCAAAGAAATAATGGCTAGACCATTCCATTTACAGAATTACTATAAATTCTTTGCTCCTTTGCCACTTCCACTGGAAGAAACATTTTTGAGCATGAGCTTGACTTTCTCCCACAACCAAAGAACGAAGCTCTCTCCTTTCTAAATTCTCTTCTGCCTTGTTACTTTCTGTCTCATGGACTGACTAAACTATTGACAACCATCACAACATACTGTGATCCCTTAAATGTGAAGCACAATTTCATCTCGAAAAATAGTATATACAATAGTGTATATGGGATTGGCAAAATAGTTTAGTGTACTTACTTAGTGTACCTGTTTAGTGTACTTTGCCATGTGAGCTACCCAAGTTTCAGCTTGGTCCTCACAGTACTAAAGGAAGCTTGTAGTAGTAGAAATTTTTTTTTAAAATACTATATTGATAATTTTTTGATGTATCTTTATTTATTGGTTAGAGAGAGCAGAAATTGAGAGAGAAAAGGGTGGTAGAGAGAGACAGAAAGACACCTGCAACCCTGCTTCACTATTCTTCAAGCTTTCTCCCTGAAGGTGGGGACTGGGGGCTCGAACCTGGGACCACTGTAACATGTGTGTTCAACCAGGTGTGCCACCACCCGACCCCGTGTTGATAATTTTTAAACCTATCTTTAAATATTCTTATTCTTGAGGTAAGTTCTTTGTCTATTTTGAGTATTAATCCAAACTAAAATTATAGTATAAGCACTCTGTGTCTTATATTGGAATAACATATGGGATTTATAAAATTTTTCTAACTCTTGAAGGTGGAAAATTTTTAGAAAGCATTTTTTTCTATGTATGTAATTCTAATTTTAATAAGAATAATGTTAAAAGTAGTTAAATTTCAAACTCAGCTGGACTTGAAGCCAGGCTGAACTTCCAGAATTTATTTGTTGTAAAATCTGTTTTATTTACAGTTGCACTTACTTCCTTTTATCTCCCTAGCTCCTTCACAAAGTAGTAGATGGTATTTGTGGCCGAGCTTATCCTCTTCACCAGGATTATCACAGTGTATGGGATTCAACAGAATGGACGCATATTCTAGAAGATATTACCAAATTTTTCAAAGCTGTAGTTGGTAAAAATTTATCTGATGAAGAGGTAATTTCACACTAAATTTCTATATCTTATGATAAATAATCCTGTTCAGACTTTTAAATAAGTTGTTTTTTTTTAGGATGCTGTATAATGCAAGGATCATCATTAGTAAGTCTGTATAGCAATGTAAACTTCATAATTGTGAATAAGTGGAAACTCTGGGTTTATATAGTTTTGTTGTGGGTGATTTATGTTTTTAAAATTATGAGACATCGGGGGCTGGGTGGTGGTGCACCCAGTTAAGCACACATATTGCCATGTGCAAGGACCCAGGTTTGAGCCCCTGCTCCCCGCCTTCAGGGGAGATGCTTCACAATCAGCAAGTCTGCAAGTATCTTTTTGTTCCTTCCTATCTCCTCCTCCTCTCTCATTTTCTCTCTGTTCTGTCTAATAAATATTAGAAAAGGAAAAATGGTCGTCAAGAACTATTGTTTTGTAGTGCCTCTGCCCCAGCGATAATAATGGTAGTAGAGAGAAAAAAAAAAAAGAGACATGTGGAATAAAACTGATAGTTATATAAACAACATCTCTATATTCTCAGATCACAATTAAGCATCTGTAAAATCTTTAGTATTTCAAGTGTATGTATTTAATGCAGGGCATTACAGATGTATGAAATTACTATCTGGACATGCCATCTGAGCCCTGAAGATTACCTTTTGTGATGCTGGTGTGCTTGTCTTGATTTTTATACTATATGAATGCTTCTTTGCACAATATACATGGTCATTTGAACTGCCTAGTGTGTAAATATATATCCAAACTACTTATATTATCTACTTGTCATTTTTTTTCCAAAATGATTTTTACTGCAGTGATTTAACATTGGTTTACCATATGATAAGACTTTATGATGAGTAGAGTTTCATATTCATATGTTTATGTGTGTATACTTTTTAAACTTTCTTATTTTTTTAATTTGATTTGTTACCTGCTCCAGTTACCATTTATTTTTAATTTTTTAATTTTTAAAATTTTTATTTATAAAAAGGAAACACTGACAAAAACCATAGGATAAGAGACAACTCCACACAATTCTCATCACTAGATCTCCGTGTCCTATCCCCTCCCCTGGTAACTGTCCTATTCTTTATCCGTCTGGGAGTATGGACTCAGGGTCATTATGGGGTGCAGAAGGTGGAAGGTGTGTGCACTTTTTAATGCAACACTGTTTTCAATTTATAAAATATTGATAAATGTAGGTCTGCTTCATATGTTTTAGCTCCTTTGACAGTTTATGGTAGAAATTAGTGGGACTTAGCTTTCTGTCTATCCTCTACTGATGAATAGTTATGTTATTCTCTCTCATGTTTATAATAGTACTGTTACAAATATTTTGTACATGTTTCTTTTTTAAAAAATTATATATATATTATTTATTGCCTTTTGTTGCCCTTTTTTTTTTATTGTAGATTATTATCGTTGTTGGATAGGACAGAGAGAAATGGAGAGAGGAGGGGGAGAGAAAGACACCTGCAGACCTGCTTCACCTCCTGTGAAGCAACCCCCTGCAGGTGGGGAGCCGGGGGCTCGAACCGGGATCTTTGCGCTTTGTGCCACATGCACTTAACCAGCTGTGCTACTGCCCAACTCCCTACATGTTTCTTTATGTGCACAGACCAGCTTTTCTAGGGTTAACATCGTGACGAGAAATTACAGTCATGTGTATCCTTCAATTGTTTTTATACCTTTGTCAGAGATCATTTAGGCATGTTTGTGGAGGTTGCTCCTTTCTCAGAAATGAAGTTTGGTAAAAATTGGATGATACTTTGAATATGAGTTATTTTCTTATTTATCTATTTATTGATGTAGTCTTCTCTGTAACTGTCTTTTCATTCTTTTAGTGGTGTCTTGTGAACAGACGTTTTGAATTTTAATCAGATCTGGCTTGTCAATAATTCTTTTTCGTTTAAAGGTCAAAACTCTTGACTCCCCCCACCCCCACTTTATTGGGAGATTGATAGTTCACAGTACAGGTTTTGACACATAGGTACAACTCTCATTTCCCCATCATAGGAGTCTGCAAGACATACTCTTCCCACTCTAGTTTCTTTACTGCCAGCATGCACCTGGAGCCCAAAGGCCCTCCATCTGATTCCAACTCCTCCTTCCCCAGAGTCTTTTGCTTTGGTGCAATACTCTGCACCCAATCCAAGTTTCACTTTATGTTTTCCTTTACTGTCCTTACTTCTGAGATTCTGCCTTTGAGTGAAATCATTTGGTATGTCCTTCTGTTTCTAGCTTTTCTAAAGATAACATGAAACCTTCAAGTTTTGTACAAGACATGGCAAGGAGATGACTTCGCTATTTTTAAAAGCTACATCGTATTTCATAATGTTTATCCATACCTTTGCTGGCAAACCTTGACTTTTTTTAATGTATGTTTTTCAAGATTTATTTCAGCGAGAGTGTGAAAGAGACAGACACCATAATATTGTTTTTTAGCTCTGTCTGGTATGTGGTGGTATTGGGAGTGAATCAGTACCTGTGGGGCAGGCACGAAAGTTTTGTATGCTGTTGCTGTGCTATCTGCCTGGTCTTTTTGGAAATGTTGAAGAAGTACTTGTATGAAAGTCATGATGGTATACATTTTGTATTTTCTTTTTTTTTTTTTTTCACCAGAGCACTGCTCAGCTCTGGCTTATGGCGGTGTAGGGGATCGAACCTGGGACTTGAGAGCCTCAGGCATGAAAGTCTCTTTGCATAACCATTATGCTCTACCCCCACACAATATTTTGTATTTTCTTACAGCATTTATGGCGTTAATAAAAACTCTCATAGTTATGTTACTTGTATGTTTTGAATTTATATTGATGTATCGAACAGGGGTCAAGTTAAAGTTTAAATACTTGTTTTACTATATAAAGTGAAGTGACCATCCTTGTCTCACAGAAAACAATATATAGCCTTTGTTGTAAATAAGGAGCCACATTTGGCTCAGTCTGGATCTGAGCTCTTTATTCTACTTGATTTATTTATATTTGCTGGTAATATAGACATGTTATCTTAATTACTGTCAAATTAAAGATGATTTTTTTTTTTTTGCCTCCAAGGTTATCATTGGGGCTCAGTGCTTGCACTATGAATCCGCTACCCCTGGAGGCCATTTTTTCCCTTTTGTTTTCCTTGTTGTCATTGGTGTCATAGCTCTTGGATAGGACAGAGAGAAATCAAGAGAGGTGGGGAAGACAGAGAGGAGGAGAGAAAGATAGACACCTGCAAACTTGCTTCACCGCCTGTGAAGTGATCCCCTTGTAGGTGGAGAGCCGGGGGCTTGAACCAGGATCCTTGTGCCGTGCTTAAGCAGCTCCCTTGCTGAACTTTTTGATGAGGAGTATTAATCAGTTTAGGCTGTGATGATGGAATGCCACAGACTGGGTAGTTTCAGCAACAGTGTTTTGATTCTAATATATTAATAAGGTGAATCCAGATTCAGTTAGGTATATTCACTCTCAACTACTTCATCACTCACCCCTTTTCTTTTACTTTTTGATTTGCAAACATTTATTAGAAGTACTTGGCTGTTGGTTATGTGTTCTTACTCTTTTCATAGTTACAAAAGGCTTTTCCTCTTTTCTATTTTAAAGGAGGCATGAAAGGATAGTGTAACTGTGTGTTTATATTTAAGTAAAAAAGCCCTCCTACTTATTTTATAAAAGTTTATCTCCATTTTCTTAGATATCTCAACAGTTGAATCAATTGAATTCAGTTCATCAGGAAGCTGTCATGAAATGTTTGAAAAGTAGGAAAGATGAAATCAAGCAGACTCTTTTAGAAGAAATAGTTGGCATTTCTTCTGCACAGCTAAAGGATTTTGATTGGCAACTAAAGGTAAGACTTTTTGTGAGCATTTGTTTTTTAATCTCTCTCTCTCTCTACCAGAGTTACTACTGGGGTTATGTGTCTACATGACTAATTCATTACTGAGGACATTTACTTCTATTTTGTTTTCTTTCTTTTTTGACAGAGACAGAAACTGTGAGAGAAGATACATATAGGGAGAGAAAAAGAGACATCTGTAGAATTGCCTCACCACTTGTAAAGCTTCCCCCTGTGAGTGGGGGTTAGGGGCTTGACCTAGGTTCTGGTGCACAGTAATGTGTGTGCTCCACTGTGTGTACCACTGCTCAGCCCTTTAACTACTTTTTTAAATTTTATTTTACCAGAGTACTGCTCAGCTCTGGTTTATAGTGGTGCGAGGATTGAATATGGGACTTTGGAGCCTCAGATGTGAGAATTGAGAGTCTCTTTGTGTAACCAGTATGCTATCTATCCCTACCCTTAATTTTGCTTTTGAGTTGGGAGTCAAGTGGTAGCGCAGCAGGTTAAGCGCAGGTGGCGCAAAGCTCAAGCACCGGCATAAGGATCCCAGTTCGAGTCCCTGGCTCCCCACCTGCAGGGGAGTCGCTTCACAGGCGGTGAAGCAGGTCTGCAGGTGTTTATCTGTCTCTCCACCTCTCTGTCTTCCCCTCCTCTCTTGATTTCTCTCTGTCCTATCCAACAATGACAGCTACAACAAGGTCAACAAAAAGGGAATAAATATATATTTTTTAAATTTGCTTTTGAATAGATAAATTTATTTTTCATATTGCAATATAGAATTTGTTATTTTGGTAAAATATTGTTCAATTTTGGTAAAATATTGTTCAAAATATTGTATTAAGATTAGAGTTACACTCCTGGTCCAGGAGGTGGTGCAGTGGATAAAGCATTGGATCCTCAACCATGAGGTCCTGAGTTGAGTCCCTGGCAGCACATGTACCAGAGTGATGGCTGGTTCTTTCTCTCCTCCTATCCCTCTCATGAATAAGTAAATAAATAAATAAATTCTTAAAAGAAAAAAAAAGATTAGAGTTACACATTTTGTCTTGTACATAAGTACAGTGCTAATACCCAGACCATGCATAACATTATATTGATTTATTAAAAGTGTACATATTACTTCTTTTGAGGTTCATCTAAATGTCTTTGTTGTTGTTTCAGTGTCTCTTAACCTCTATTTTAGTTCTCTTACTTATTTTTTAGTTTTCTCTAATTCACCCTCAATCTTGCTAATTCTCTAGTTCAGTTATTTTGCTCTCACTTCCCTCAGCTCCATTTGTAGTTCAGCTATTTTGTTATGTTCAGTTATACTATTAGCTCATTCAGCAAGTTGAGTTCTTAACTCAGCTATTTCAACTTTTAGCTCTCTAATTACCTTGAGATAGTTCATGTTTTCTTTCAGAGTCTCATTTGTTGTTTCCCCATTTCTGGTAAAATTTTCCTCCAAAGCTTTCTTACTCCTGTGATTATTGCATCAATTAATATTTAGATGTTCTCCTCATTTTTATATGCTTCTGGCTTGTTGGGATTTTTTTTTTTCTGGGTTTCTGTATTGGTTAATTGCTGTAGTAGTTCTTTTTCTCATGACCATTATATTTGGTGTCTTGAAATTTGTGTCCTAGGTATGGTGTGAGGTGGCCTCTGGCCTGTCAGTTCCTGGACCACTGAGGTCAGTCACCTTGTGGTCTGTTTCAGGAGTGGGTGTGGTTGCTGCTCTAATGGTGATGCCACATCACCCCTGTGAGAATGTAATACATCAGAAACAATAGCAATAAATACTGGAGAGGCTGTAGGAGCAAAGGAACCCTCATGTACTGCTGGTGGGAATGCAAATTGGTCCATTCCCAGTGGAGAGCAGTCTGGAGAATTCTCAGAAAGCTAGAAATGGGCCTACCCAATGACCCTGTAATTCTTCTCCTGAGCATATATCCTAAGGAACCAAACATGCTTATCCAAAAAGATGTCTGTATACCTATGTTCATAGCAGCATAATTTGTAATAGCCAAAGCCTCAAAGCAGACCAGGTGTCCAACAGTAGATGAGTGGCTGAGAAAATTGTGGTCTATATATACACACTAGAATACTACTCAATTATTAAGGATAATGAGTTCACCTTCTTCACCTCATCTTGGATGGAATTTTAAGGAATCATGTTAAGTGAGATCAGCCAGAAAGAGAAGGATGACTATGGGATGATCTCACTCATAGACAGAAGTTGAGAATTACGGACAGAAAGGGAAGCACAAAGCAGAACTTTGGGTTTGGCGTATTGCACCAAAGTTTTAGTATACCAAAGGTTTAATGATAGTGGGGATTTCTGCTTCAGATTCCAGGAAATTTAAATTTTCCCTTTTCCATCTACCAGTGAAGCCTTGGGAGTTGTCTTAAAACTTATGAGTATTGTTGATATTTATTTTAGTGTACTTTTAAACAAAGAATGCAGGAAATGAGAAAATGTATTGACTGTTTTGGTTGAGTAGTTCTAATTGAAAGTATTATCATAATAACATATTTGTCCCTGGTTTAATCTTATAGTTAGCTGATTCAAATAATTTTGAGCATCTTAATCCCCCCCCCAAAACTTATTGTTTCAAATTTTGTTTATGAACTTTAGACCTCCTGGTATCTTTACACTTTAAAAAGCAAAATCTGTTTTCTTGATGTACTGATTCAGTATTTCCAGCCATTACCCTGCTCTAGATTCCTGTTTCTACTACAAAATAGTGACTATTTTTCCTAATATATTTCTTCTCTTTCACTCACTTTCCTTTTTTTCACTTTCCCTATTTTTAAACAGCTTGCACTTTCTAGTGACAAGATTGCTGCATTACATATGCCACTTTTAAACCTCCATTTAGATGTAAAAGAAAATGGTGAAGTCAAACAATACTCTGTTGAAATGAATAAAGAAGAGCTTCAGAAGCTAATAAATTCCTTAGAAGCAGCTAATAAGGTATTTGCTTTAATTTTGATTGCAATATGGTTTTAAATGCTTATGTTTCATTGATACCCTTAGAGTGAAATTAGAAGCCCATAATTCACTTTTAATACTTCTTTTGTTCCTCATATTTTATTTCAAGTACAGAAAATACTATGTTGATATGCAAAGAGTTTTTATTAATTGGAATAATAACATGAAATTGCTTTTATGATTCTTTAAATACAGAATAGTATCTATGGCTTATAGTTGTGATAAAATCAAGAATAGGTAGACTTGTGAATAACTAAATCCTGTATTTGTAGTAGTTAAACATTAACTAATTACTAATTAACTTAATTATTTAATAATTTATCGGTGTTTTATATCTCTTTGAAAAATCTCTAAAGGTTTATTTTTGAAAGAAAGAGACCAAAGCACTGCTAAGCTGTGGCGCTGAGGACTGAATCTGGTCTGGCTGGGGTCTCAGACATGCAAATCTGCTGTGCTACTACTGCATCAATCCCCAGCCTGAGAAAAATACTTAAGGAGCAGATACTTTAGCTTTGAAATAGAAATAAGACTACTTACCTTTGTATAGGTCCTGTCTTTTCTTTATTCCTCAACATTTTTTTCTAGTGATCTAATCTCAATGATTGTCTCCGTGACATTCTCCATGATAAGTGTCCATGGTTGTTGCCAACCTCTTTTGCCACTAACCTATTTTCTTGGCTTATTTTTGTTACTCTGGTAGACTTCAGCTTCTTTCTGTTCTACCTTTCCTTAGCTATTTTGGTGCCGTAATGATTTGTCTACAAGCTCAATAACCAAACTAGCAGTCTGGTTTGCCTTTGTATGGACTTGCATGTCTGAGGTGGGGATGTGGTATAGTCTGTTTATGTTAAATTATTTGAAATATAGATCTTGGCAGGGACATGCTAGCAGTTACTGTGCATTGTGCTTCCTTTCCATCAGTTCTCCAGGCCCTTGTTCACAGATTTCAGAACATTCTGATAATAGATATTGGCATCATCCTGGTGGAATTTAATTAATTCCTACTCCATTTTATGTTTTAAGGTGGTCCAGCAATTGAAATAACTGGGAATGTTGAATACAACACTCAGATTCCGCTGCTGTTACCAGCATGTTGAATGAAGCTGTGTGTTCAGAAAACCTGCAGCATACTGATGTTTATAGCAGTGTGGGAAAGCAGTACTGAGATCACCAAGATAATACTTCCTAGAGAACAGGAAATTACTTGGTTGACAAGAAATGCATAAAAATGAAAGATGAAAAAAAAAAACTGTAATAGCAGTATATATTTTTGTAATGACTTTTGCTTCATTTATTAAATATTTCAGAACTCTTTGTAGATAGTCTTATTGAAGGCCAAAAATAGGTTTTAACGTAATGTAAGCATACAAAGCACAATTATACTTGAATATTGCTTAAAGAAATGTGTGAATAGCAAGGATATGTATTATGGATATATGTGCTTAATTAGTGATATTAAAAATAACTTGTAAAGGATATGTAAGCTGAATATATTAATATAACTCAGGAGATTTCATATCATGTCAAAGGAAAGATTATAGATTTCTTAGAGAAAATTTCTTAGAGAAAGTAGATCTTTAGACAGAAACAAGAGACAGAAACTACATCTGTGGGTAGTTTTGAGTTTAACAATTCTGAAAACATACTATGGACAGGAAAAGGTGAAGACAACACTTTTACATCCATATTTCTACATCTGATCAGGGAACTGAGCAAGTAAAAAATAGAAGTCATTGTACAGTGTATATGTTGGCATTTAAATATCAGCTAGGACAAAGCAAAGTCTACTTTTGTTATAATGTCTTAATATTGAATTTAACAGTTTTGTACATTAATTTCATTGGAAAACAATTTTTAGTTTTAGTTAACTTTAAAAACAATCTAAAAACAATCGCTCTGAACAAATAAAAATATTTCATTTTTAAATGTTGTTTCATTTCAAATGGCTTTTTTACACAACTCAGTAATGCAAAATTGTTTGATACGTGCTGCTTGCAGGTTTTATCACTCATTAAAGTATCAGACTATTAGGTGACTAGAGAAATTATTACATATACAAATGAAAATAAATTGAGAGGTTCATAAGTAATGTAATTATGATCTGGCTAGTGCTATCAGAATATGCCTTTTGAGCTGTTTGCTGTAGGCAGGTGTTGAGATGAATATATACTGAGAAGATTTTTGTTTTATTTATTGGATAGAGACAGAAATTGAGAGGGGAGGGGGAGTTTTAGAGGGAGACAGAGACATGTAATTTTTTTTTTATTACTATGTTTTTATTTATTTATTGGATAGAAATAGTCAGCAATCAAAAGGAAAGGGAGTGGTAGAGAGGAAGAGAGACAGACACCTGCAACACTGTTTCACCACTCGCAAAGCTTTCTCCCTGCAGGTGGAGACCCAGGGCTTGAACCTGGGTCCTTGCTTATTATAACACGTACGCTCAATCAGATGCACCACCATCCAGTCCTGAAGAGAGACACTTTCTGGCGCTGCTTCACTGCTTGCAAAGCATTCCACCTGCGGGTGGGAGCCAGGGTTGAAACTCAGTTGTGCATGATAACATGCACTCAACTGGATGTACTACTGCCTGGAACTTTACTGAGATGTTTTAAGTAAAAAAAAAAAAAATCAGTTGAACTAAATAAATAGTAGGCTCAGTGAGTTAGCTGATAATACTGTTTTGTGCAATCTATGTTGTATTGAAGCAGTGACAGTCTATAGACCAGAACTTTAATCCTTATTTAGAGATCCCCTCTGAATTATAGTCCTCTGTACAGTATTTCCTTTCAGAAGGAAAATACTCTTGCTTAATTTACTCCTTCTTCTTACCACATATCACCCTACAAGTATATTTACCTTCTTTGTTGAAATCTGATTGCTGTATTTTAAACTGTGCATATATTTTTTTAAATTAAATTTGTTTGGCTTACTGTTGGCTTGCAGTAATACAAAAATTCAGGAATACAGGGGCCAGATAGTAGTGCACCTGCTATAATGCACATGTTACAGAGTGCAGGAATCAGTGTTCACGTGTCAGGTCCCCACAGGCAGGGGGATACTTTACAATAAGTGAAGCAGTGCTGCAGGTGCCTTTCTCCCTCTCTACTTCCACTTTTACTCTCAATTTCTGTCTCTATCAAATAAATAAATTAAATTAAAAAAAAATTCAGGAGTACAACTTCATTCCTCTGTATGTGGACAAAACTGATGGCACTTACTCCACTAGTGTTCCAATAGTATCATATCAGAAGGAACCATGCTGTCCATTTCACCATTTAAATTATGTTGTTTTGTTAGCTTAATTACTTTGTCGAAATATTTATATTCCTCATGTGAGTGAAATCATCCAGCAATTGTTTTCACTTCGTGAAAACTAAGCAAGACCACCTCAGACTCCATGTTGTTGCAAAAGGCACAATTTCTTATTTGTGATATCTGAATAGTAATTTGTTGAATATTCACACTAACATTTATTCAACTGTCACCGGGCATTTGGGCTGGTTCCCTTTTCCAACTATTTTTTTTTATATTTATTTTATTTGTTTATTCCCTTTTTGTTGCCCTTGTTGTTTTATTGTTGTAGTTATTATTGTTGTTGTCGTTGTTGGATAGGACAGAGAGAAATGGAGAGAGGAGGGGAAGGCAGAGAGGAGGAGAGAAAGATAGACACCTGCAGACCTGCTTCACCAACCTGTGAAGCGACTCCCCTGCAGGTGGGGAGCCAGGGTTCGAACCGGGATCCTTATGCCGGTCCTTGTGCTTTGCGCCACCTGCGCTTAACCCGCTGCGCTACAGCCCGACTCCCCCCCTTTTCCGACTATTGTGAATATTCTGCCATGAACATAGGAATACACATACTCTTGATTTAGTGTTTTCATATCCTTTAGGTGTCTAGGGGCAGTATTGTTTGGCCATGTGGCACTTTCATAATTTTTATATGAACTGCATTTTTAATAAACTGCACATCTTTAAGGTAAACCATATGATAAATACATTTCTGCAAGAACGCATCACCTCAATCAAGATAGTGAATATAAAACCCCTAAAAGTATTGTATTCTTTTGTATCCCTGCTTTTGCATCTTTTCCTTCAGATCTGCTTCCTGCCACTATACTTAATTCAGTTTCAAGGATTTAATATAAATGGGTCATACCATATATACTCTTGAGTGTGAATTGACTTTATCATTTTGAGTTTCCCATTCATCATTACCTTTTTTTGCTTTGATTTGCAACTCCTTGATATTAAGTGGTAGTGATATTTTTGTGTGCCTATTGGCCATCTTTATGTCTTTTCTGGTAAAGCTCTTCCCATTTTAAATTATATATATGCATATATACTCATATTGACATATATGTGCTCGTGTGTGTGTGTGTGTGTGTGAGAGAGAGAGAGAGAGAGAGCTAGAGAGAGAGAGATCCTAATATATCTTGAATATATACCCCTTGTCAGAAGTGTGTCCTGTGAATAGTTTTTCCCATTCAGTAGAGTGTCTTAGTTTTGCTAACAGTTCCCTTAACTGTACAGAGGATTTTTTAGTTTGATGTAATTCCACCTATCCTTATTTTTGTTTCTTTGGCTAGAGTTCAGTTACCAAGGCTGTCAGAGCCACTATAAGAGAGTGTTATGCCTATACTTTCTTTTAAAAATGTTTATATGTATTTTAGTTTTATTTGTTATTGGAGACAGAGAAATTGAGAGGGGAGGAGGAGGTAGAAAGGGAAAGAGACATCTGCATCCCTGCTTCACCACCTAAGAAGCTTTCCTCCTGCAGGTGAGGACCAAGGGCTTAAACTTGGATCCTTGTGTACTGTAATGTGTGTGCTTAACCAAGTATGCCACTGCCTGCCCGCCCCCAGACTTTTTTCAATGTGTTTTATGGCTTCAGGTTGTCATTGTGAATTTTTGTTTATGCTAGTTTGCCCTAATCTCATTTAGTGTGTCTTCAGCTAAAGTGTAATTTTTATTTTTTGTGAGACTAAGATTTTGGAGACATCTGTACCTTGGCTTTTTCCCATTGTGCTTATATGATTGATATTAAACATTTTCTGAATTAATAACCATCCTATAGGAGGTTGCATTTCTGTAGGAAGATGTTGACTGATAAACACTCATTTAATAGGTTTCTTAATGTCAATAACCCTTACTGCAAATTCTAATCTTGCTACATACACATATTCTATCTCTAACTTAAACCAAGTGATCATTTATTTTTCCGATTATATGACACTTCAGGAAACAATAGCCAGCGTAGGATGTCTCAAAAATCCCTCTTTCTATGCAGGCCAAGGGTCTGTTGATAAAGTGGTGATTCCCAGTTAATTTGATGACTGGATGCCAAAGCATCTCTATACCAGAAGTGAGATTGTGATTGAAAAGCTATCCTATTAATCACCAATTAATAGATAAATGAACTTCACACCATTAATCTATTCACTGTTTTATTGTCAACATTTTTTTTCCCTGAAGGGAGAGAATGAACTTGGAAGTTGGAGATCTTCCAATTAGAAGAGACTGACAAATAGGCCAGCTCTTATATTCATATTCACAGTGGAAATTTTAAAAGAAATTTGACATGGTGAAATTCACAAATGAATACCACTAATGTTTGTTTTAGGCATCATTCATGAAAACAAGGAAACCTCATTTTAAAAAATATATAAACACTATACCTTCAATTTTTTTGTAAGGTGTGCTATCTTAAAGAATAATATATATATATATATATATATATATATATATATATATATATATATATATTTAAAAAGTGTTAGAAATAAGCTCCTGGAAAATTTCTGGTATTTTTTTTTTCCAATTGTTGGATAATAATGCAAATAATTTCTTCCAAATAAAGGAATTTTGTTTGTATTAATACAGTAAAAGCTCTCAAATAGAATTCCAAACATTTTCAAGGATTATAAAAAGATATGCCTGAAATCTTGTATATTTTTAAACATGATACAAAGTAAACTTTTTATGTATAGGCATTTGTAATTTAAAAATGTTTTATTTGTTTTAAGAATAAACAAGCTAACAGAAAATGTACGTATTTACAGCAATAAGCTACATTTCAGAAGCTACACAACGGCTTTTGTTGGCACCAGCCTTCAAATGTGTTTTTCCCTCTTTGATTTGCTGCAAGATTTAGAATTTTTTAGTACCAAAGCAAAGTAAACAGCAATTACTTTTATAGCAGAGCCACACTATTAACAAAAATACTGAGTGAACTACAGTCCTGTGACTGTTTGGGTTTCTGTGAATCCTGAAGTCAAAAGCACAGCTTTTCTTGTGTCCATACTACCTGACTGCATGAGAATTAATTTTGTATTTTACAAGAATACACAATTACTCAATGCATGACTTAGGGGGAAAAAGGTCTTTAAAAGTAAAAGGGTCAGGAATCAGAGTACACTGAACAGTTTCTTCTTCACTGATTCACTGCTTGCAGGGGAATCTATTTCTTTCATGTATAGAAATCACAGTCCACAGGCTTCATGGGATTAGTCCACAGATAATTTTTGAGATAGCAAAGATGTAATGTCACATACTTTGAGCACGTAAAAAGGAATTAATGAAAAAGTTAGACTATATTAATCAAATCCCTAACATAAAGAATACAATCAAGCACACTGTATGAAAGTTTGATTTCAAATGTAAAAAGCAACTACAGAAAAATCACAAGTTTCATTAGACAGAATAGCAGTTTCAATCAGAAAATGCAGCATATAATATTGATACAAAATAGAAACTTGAATTATAAAAGTAAGAAGTCCACCTTTTTCTGTCTTGGCCTTTGCTAAAAGCATGTCCCATTTCATTAAAACTTCTATAGGTTTTCAAAGGTATTCATTCTTGCCATCTAGTTTTTTTGTACCTAGTAGGAATACAAAAGTATTATATACTTATGTAAGAAAGCAAATGATTGTCAGAAGAGGAAAAGAACATGAACATGTACTTGATGTTTCTGTACAATAGAAGGAATTTTGCCTACTGAAAAGTAGGGAGAATTGATTATTTACATGTAGTTTGTACTACCAATCAGAATATGGAACAGCTAAATCATGTTTAGTAGGAGGGCGGAAAGCATAGCAAGTTATGCTGTGTCTTCGACATATTTGGTGAATTTAGCATAATGGATTTTTGAGAGGCAACATAAGTTATGGGTTTCTTTATATAGTGTAGCACCTACTTTTGAAAACCTCAGGTATTTAGTATAGGGGACACTGGATTAAAAATAGCAGGAGGCTTATTTGGAAAGTTTGGCTAATTTTTAAAATTCAGTTAGGTTATAGGTGAGGTGGTAGCCAAAGAGGTGTTCCATTGCTGGCAGCATATCAACTTTTCTATTCTCTAGTATACTAAGTCCTGCTTTCCCAACCCACAGGTTCATCAGGGATGAAATAATTATTTATAATTATTCAAAGATGATGGATAAGCAAGATATTTTTTTCAAGCAAGCCATCCTCAACCCAGATGTGTTTCTCTCAAAAGTAGTTTTATTTGTACTTAAAACAATATTAAAGTTTCCGATTTACATTTCCATAAACCTTTTAAATGACACAACAACAATAATTTACAGTAGTCATTAGGCTCCCGGTACAATGGCACAAAATTCTGCCTGGTGATCAGAAACAAAAAGCTTAAAGATGTGAAAACCTTTTTGGTCCTTGTAAACAGTGTTACCATTTAGAATGAAAAAAGAATTCCATGCAGTGTTGACTTTGTAATAATGTCACATCATAGTTATTATTAAGAGGGATAGTATTGTAATGACCCCTCTCTAAAATAAGGAACTGAACAACACCATTAGTAAATATATGCATCTGGATTCTAATCACAAGCATTCCCTACTTAGAAGAGTAGTAGATGGTCTGAACATAGACTACTACTTGTATATATGTTTTCCATAACTCTGTGGCAGGTTAGAATAATAGAGGGGATTATCTAAAAATGTCTCAGGGATATTGTTGAAAATGTAAAATATTTTAAGCTTTATTTACTGAGTAAAAACTATGTAGGAAACCGATTAACATGAGTTGATTAGCTTAAAAAAAGAATAGGCAGGAACACTGCAAATCAATGTATTTGGGGATTATCAAGTAGAAAAATATGTTATCTAGTAAAACGTGGGTGGCTGGTTGCCACTCTGAGGTAAGGCTTGCAAATGATAGATTTCTTTTATGCAAATATGTAAAAAATATACATAACCAGAGGACAGAAAAGTTAACCACTGACAAGAGGGGAGGCAGAAAAGGTATTTTTCTGCACATGAACTTTATGTAGCTTAGAGTTCAAAAATCAGGAACTGTCCAACCCCCCACCTTAGTTTTAAACCTCCTGTTTAAACTTCTTGGCCGAACTGGAATTTTGTGCATAATACTCCCTGGGAAAATTCTCTTCTAATTCACAAAGAAGTGTTGCATTAATTATGCAGTGTAGTTCCAGCTTCAAGAGAAAACAAACCCTAGAATCAGATTCAGTAGGCTTTTTAATAAGGCAAATATAGGAGGGTAAATGAGAGGGAGAAATGAAACTTTAAATGAAACATTTCTCATAAAACGGAGTGGTAATCAGCATGAAAAGTTCAATTCTCCCAGAACTAGCAGAGTCTAGTAATAATTGATGGAGAAAATCCCAACAGCCAGTTTGTGCAAACCCCAGTGTGGGTTCACCTATAATTCTGAGAGCATTTTTGTTTCCACTTGGAGGTTGTTGACTGTTAGATATTTGGAAATAAAGTAACTTGGTGGAGGGCCCAGGAGCACCTGTCTATATGATCTATAGCCTATAGTATGACCCAATATGGAAATGTGTTTCTCTATTGCTTTACTTACCAATGTAAGTCATTTAACCCACATTTATACTCTTCGTTACAGACTAAACAATAGTTTGAGCAATGTAATGTAGTAAGAAAATGGGTGGTGTACTGCACCAAAGTAAAAGACTCTTGGGGGCAGAGGGGGTTCAGGTCCCGGCAGAGGAGGACCTAGAAGGGGTTGAACTATTATGTGGAAAACTGAGAAGTGTGATGCATGTTCAAAATACTGTATTTTACTGTTGACTGTGAACCATTAATCCCTCCAATAAAGAAAAGGTAAAAAAAAAAAAAAAACATAAAAAAATAAAATGGGACATTTATCCTTAAAGGACCTTATACTTTACTTAGGGAAGCAGAACATCTATTTACAAAGTTAATGCTAAATGCACAAATGAAATACCTATATTGTGGTCTGGGTGGTGGTGCAGTGGATAAAGCATTAGACTCACAAGCCTGAGGTCCCAGGTTCAATCCCTGGCAGCACATATCTGGTGTTTTCTCTCTCCTATCATTCTCATAAATAAATAAATCTTAAAAAAAGAAATGCCTATGTTCACTTGATAAATTGACTATAAGAACTGAGGGGGCTCTCATAGGAGAATGAATAAAAGTAGAGAAGGTTGCTCATGGCTTTTAGGATGGTGCTGGACGGATCTATAAAGTTCACCACTGGGGTGGAACTAAGAAGAATCCAGAAAATAGAAATAAAATGTACAATGCCAAGCACAATAAAAACATTTAAAGATAACTGTATTGCCTCAGTGGGAGAGTAGGAAAGGCCTGAGGATTAGCTTGCTTGAATCTGAGGAAGGGTAACAATGAAAAAGTAAGGTAGGCATGCATGATGAAGACTGAGGGTAGATCTGAATCATCCATAGGTAATCATGACATGCATTTTCCTCAAGATGGTAAATATATCATTATTATTATTATCATTATTTTGCCTCTAGGGCTATCGCTAGGGCTGTGCCTGGACTATGAATCCACTGTTCCTAGTAGCCACTTTTTCCATTTTTTTAATTGGATAAGAAAGAGAGAAATTGAGGGGAGTGGGGGAGATAAAAAGGTAGATATAGGGAGATATAGACACCTGCTTGTGAAGTGACCCCCTCCCTCCTGCAGATGGAGAGCTGCAAGTTTGAACCAGGATCCTTGAGCAGATCCTTCTGCTTAGTACTATGTGTGCACTTCACACTGTGTGTGCTTAACCCAGTGCACTACCTCCCGCCCCTAAAATTTTCAGTAAATCACTTAGCCTATTTAAGTCTCTATTTACAAATAATAATATATTGTTTTTATAATGGCACAGGCTTGTAGTGAAGATCAAATCCTGAAATACAGTTTGGGAAAATGTTTTCTGATGCCTTAAACCAATGTGTGACAGCTGTTGTTGGGTATCTTCTCTAAAGTTCTCTCTCTCTGTTAACACATCCACTCATCTTTCTTCTCCAGGCATTGGGCAGCTCTGAAGTTCATTGATGTAAATCAGTCATGATAATTCCATCCTTCTTGTCGATGACTGGTTTATAAATGGATGTGTAATCAATCCAGCCCTGACTAATGGGACAAAAAATGCTTGTTGAAGGTGTTTTTGGGAAATAAATTCCTTGCTCTCAAAAAAGACCCAAGACTGAACTTTCCCTTATATTCACTGCATATAAGTGAATGTGGTAGCCAGTTTTCAACCATAACAGAGTTATAACTAGAGTTAACTCAAATACAAAGTTAGGAAGAAGTGACTATGGAGGGACATGGGTTATTAATGAAATCATTGCACTACTGAATAACTCTATTTTTGAACTTATTGATATGAGATAGTAATTTTTATCATGAAAATTACTTGTAGTTGTACCTCTCTTCCTCTCTCTCATACACAGATAAATAACATTTTTTTTTTAAAAAGGGTTATCTGTGTATAGGAATTTCAGTGGAAATGTTGTTCAGAACTACAATAGAGAGGATGCATGCTATTGTAAAACTATAAATAGCCAGACATGCTAGTCACAGTTTTAGCAGTAAAGCTTCAGTTTTGTCCTAACTATGCCTAAAAAGCTGGCATATTTAACCAGCTAACTACAGGATTAGGAGGAGGTAAGGTGAAGGGGGGCAGGGAGAGCAAGTTGAGAAATCAGAAGTCTTTCTGAATAGATGGAAGACTGCTTCTTACCTGAGACCTGACCTCAATCTTCTTTGTTTCTTCACCTACAAAATACAAGACAGTGGTGGGCTCCAGAACTGGGTAAGACCTTTGAAGGTCACTGCTACAGCATTTCTCCCAACATGATGCCTTGAAGTGATTTGTCCACATACATAAGGGTTATTTCATGATTTTTCCTGATTAAGAGAATGGTCTAAGAACTGATATCTTCCAGGGGTCTAAAAATGGACATCACACTGACTTATGTCATCTGATATCCCAATGTGTTTATAGGGATATACTGTAGAGTTAACTATTAAAATAATATTCTTACACTTGCCTGAAGACTTAACTATACATGTTAAATTTTTAAAAGGAATATGACTAAGTCTTACATTCATTTGACATCATTTTATTCCTAATACCATATATGACAGGCAGTACTACTAAGTTTTTTTTTTTTTGCCTCCAGGGTTATTGCTGGGGCTCGGTGCCTGCACTACTAATCCACTGCTCCTGGAGGCCATTTGTTCCCCCCGCTTTGTTGGCCTTGTTGTTGTCATTACTGTTGTTATTATTGGATAGGATAGAGAGAAAACGAGATAGGAGGGGAGACAGACATCAGACCTGCTTCACCGCCCCTGAAGCGACCACCTCTGCAGGTGGGGAGCCGGGGTCTTGAACCAGGATCCTTCCACTGGTCCTTGTGTTTTGAGCCACACCATATGCGCTTAACCCACTGTGCTACCGCCCGACCCCCAGTACTACTAAGTTTATGGGGTAATGTTACCAGGCCACAGTGTTTTTGTGTCTTTCTGGAAACTATATTAAGATCAATCTTTTGAAGTTTAGTTTTGGAAAGGAGTATGAAAGCCACTTACTAGCACTTATCACAGAACTAGGAAGCGGGAGAGACAGCAGAAAGGCCACATCATTTTTAACCCTAAGGAATCTTCCATCTACTTCCTTCCCTCTTCCTACCATAGAGCTCCTTTATTGTTAACAATTTCAGTTTAAAGTGCACATTGCTTGATATGTTTATAAATCTCAGTTTTCTATATATAGAAATGCTGTCTGGAGGAGGAAGATATTCTCTCTATTACATATGGGAAATTTAGATGGTTTTCCTTATAACTTGTCCCGATACTAAATATATTTAATGTCTGCTAGAAAGCTGAAGTGGATAGGTAGGGTCATGCATAAGAATGGGGACCTATAATGAAAATAAGAAACAAACAGGATGAAATGGATCATTTTTCTAGGGAACAGGTTGTGCCTAGTGATACACTGCATGGTAAGCCATTCTGGAAGTAATACTAATAAATTTTTGAATGGAATACAGCTAAGACTAAAGAAAGGCATGAATAATTGAGAAAATTGAAAAATGAGAATTCAATATAAATATATGATATAAGGAAGTGGATTTCTCAAACTTTGGTGTAAGTAATATCATTTCCCATAGCTTTTTATTTTGACTTTATTTTGAATTAGGTTGGGAGTGAGAAGGTTTATGTAAATGCTATTTGCATAAAAGACAGCAAAGGGAACAAAACAAAACAACACCGAAACCACAGCTTAGGAGGGAATATTATATACACAAGCTATCTCCTAAATGCCTCCTAAATGCTTCTGGAAAATAATAGGAATTTGGAGAAATTATTAAAATTTATTGTTTTGTGGATTCAACTGAAGATATGCAGTATAAGGTCAAAGAAACTGGCACTTTCAGCTCTCCATGGATGAAATACCTTATGGGATTTGGAAATAACAAAGAGGAAAACTTAATGATTTAATTTCATTGGGTTAAGGCATGAGATAAGGCAGGATGGTAGATAGGACTGAGAAAAAATAAACATGAGAGGTGATCTATTTTACACAGCTAAACAATCTATAGATATATCATACATAATAATTGTCACCTGTAAAAACTATCCTAGAAAATAACCCGTTTCCTTTAGAAGGAAACCTAGGAGAATAAAAGGCTCCAGATAGCAATAGTGGTTTCTTGTAGTCATCCTTTGGCTTCCAACTAGGGCTGCTTTTCGTGAATTTGTGACCCTGTGTACCTAAGGCAAATACATAATGTTACTTGGCCTCTTTGACCTGTTTTGATTGATTTTTCCCATTTTCTGTAGAACAGGAAATGCAGGCAGTCATTTATGAGAAAGGGTTCCTTTCCTGACTAGTTCAGAAATGCACCTGCTTTCCCCACATTGAACTTCTACTGAATGTTGAATGTGATTATTCCAGACTGTCTAGAGACTGGTCAGGAATGGTTGTAAGTTCCTCAGTATACTAAGAACTATTAAATCAGGACAGACAAAGCAAACAACTCTTAAGCTTATTGAATGCAAATGAGGAAATCCTTGCTATTAAGAAGGTGAAAATAACCTCGGAATTCTTTATGCTTATCCTTGTGGGAACTTGGTATGTTCTGTTTTGCAATTCTTAAACAATTTTCCTTTCAAATGTTTCCTTGTGAGACTACAATCTCTAACAAATAGTTTTCTGTCAGTTTAGAAAATTTCAGTTATCTAGAAAAAGCATGATTATAATAAAGACAACATGTCTGGACCTGGAATAGAGCTCACTTATTAATTACAGGAAAACATTATTTTTTCTCAGTTGATGGCAGACCCTACTTGGCAAGTCTTGGAACCAAAATGTTCCACAATGATGGCTCTCCTAGCACCTAAAATGATTGCATAAAAAGACCTACCTTGCAAAGTTCTTACCTCCAAGAAAAATGTGTGCTAAAATTATTACTGAGAAACCAATATATATTCTTGCTTGCTTGCATGTTCTGAATTTCTTTTGATACTGTCACCCTCTCCGGCACTGCCAGTTTGCATGGGAACACATCTTATGGCATAATATCCCACCATTCTGAAGACTTTTTTTCAAGAATACCAAGACTTGTAAGAAATAAATTTGAGAATGTTTAATTCTCAGATTATCTTTCAAGGTTAGCTAGCTCATATCAACATTTCCTGGGTTCCTAATTGAAGAAAACATCTCTAAATTCCTAGCCAGTTTATACCAATATTTATTATTAATTAAAAAATAGTGACATGGTTACTTTTGAATTTTTCAGGAATGAATCAACCAGTCATGTTATCAGTGTTGTTTGTGATCTCTTCCTTTTCTTCCTTCTATAATTTGGACATTTGAATGCATGTTTATCCTGCTCCACTTTTATCCTTAAGAGAAGTTCTTGGAAACATTGTGGAAGGAAAAAGTTAGAAGCTAAAGTTATTGGTACAAGTGAAGCTTTGAATTACCTGTGGAATTTGATCATCTCTTCCATTCCTGACCCTCTCAATCGAATGGAGAATTCAGTGTTTGAATATATGCACAGCCACAAAAGATTGATAAAAAACACATCTACTTTTCATGACACAGTTCCAGGAGCAGCTGGCTATATCCTTTCTCTGCTGGTGTGCTGTTCCCGAGCCCCACCGTGGTGCAGCTCTCTAGGGAGCTGACATCCTTTTCAGTGGGGTTGGGACATGAGGCAGTGAAAACAGACACCTGGCAGAGTTACACAATCACATACACACAAAATGGCAGAGAAAGAGCAAGAGCTAAAAAAGATTCTGGTTTGGGCCCAAATCACTAATCATTTCACTTCATGAATAAAAGCAAATGCCTTATAAGCTTACAATTATTTACAGTGTTCAGATTGTTCAAACATCCACCCAAAGCTGCGGACCACCACACAACATGGAACAGTTCAATGAACTATGTACAGAATTTACAAGGAAGTTTACATAATAGTGTACATTCGCTCAACAAGTTTACCTTTGTGTTTACTGTTTGCTTTTTGGAAACTGAGATAATTTTGTCTTTCTTTCTTATCCCAGTAACTGCTGGTTGAACCAACAAATGCTTGCACATTTCTTTTTCCTCCCTCCTGGGATAGGTGATCACTTTGTTTATGGAAAAAAAATTATAGCACATCACCCTTGGTAAGACATTATTCCAAACTGTTCACATAAATCTTGGAGATCCTTGCTTTCTAGCATTATAAATATATCTTTCAGTGTTTACCTTGATTTTAATTGAGTTCTTTCTTACATCATTATTTATAAAGTAGTCATTGATTTTATAAAGATGAAATCTAGTCAACATTTCTGTGTATAGTACATAATGCATGGTTAAGGAAAATCTATTCTGAAATCCATAAAACAAACTTTTTTTCTCTGCACCACATTTTTCTTTTTGCATTTTCAAAATCCTTCATTGATTGTAATGCACAATAAATATGGTATGTATGAAAACACATATCATTTAGTCAGCAGGGTTGCCAACTATTGTTTCTATTTGGCAATGTAGAGGATGGAGGCAATAACCCTGGCTAATTCAAGACAAAATTATGTTATTGCCTCACAAAGCTGGTAAGTGTAATGCACAAGTCACCCCTGATATTTTAAGCCAATGAACATGAACAGAAGTAATGAGATCTACTCATCATTTGTTAGGTGAAAGATAGGGTTTTTGCTGTGTCTATACAGATTAAGTCAGTGCCACAGTTTATGTCACCATTTATGAACTGTGGATATGGGGTTCCCTGGACATGACTGGAGCATCTAGAGTGAATTGTGCAATTTTCAGCCTCTGTGGGCACTTTAGTAATGTAGAAGTTTATGGCCACTTTCATGGCAAAAAAAGAGAACAGCACAGTTATCGTTATATTATCATATAAATAGTATGCTTTTACAATGTAATGGTCTGAGACTTTCAGGAATAGGGACCAGTTGGAAGAAAATAATGAATGAATTGGGGGACAAGAGGGAGAATATTTGACTAGCAGGTATCCAGAAGAAGGGATAGGAGACAGAAATCACTATCCATAAATATGGTAACTTCTCTATTCTTCTGTCTGCTGTTGCCTCCCAAATCGGGTCTACTTAACAGAATTTGTGTAAAAGTGACTGGCTATAAACCTTCTACAGTCCAGGAGGGTATATGGTGACACCACTCTGGGCTGGATGGTATGTTCAGACCTACTAATTGTGCATTTCACACAGGTTAAGAATTCAAAATGCTTTTTTTTAAAAAAAAAATAAATGCTTTACATCTAAAACTACAAGCATCAATTCCTTTAGACTTTTAAGAAAAGATAAAAATAGTAATAAAAGTAGAAATTACCTCAATCTTTCCATGAAGAATAATCTAAATAGATAAAGAAAAATTGTTTTGTTAACGACAGAGATTAAAGATACCTTTGTGATTTAACATTTCATCTTTAAATGTTTTTTAGAAAGCTCTGACATCAGAATGATTTTTATCTAGTAGGCATCAGACCTAAGAGTCTCTCTTCCTGTATTTAAAGTAAATGGCTACACAGTAGTTCCTGGGTGAACACTGGAAATATTTGCTTTACAATCACTGGTTATAGTCACATTTCACCCTATATGGATGTCTTTCTGTGGCAAAGCATCTTACCCTGCCATGTTTTAAGAAATGGATCATTTTATTTTTCTTGACCAGAGAACTGTAATGATACAATGAAAAACTAAATGAAAAATTGATACCCATACCCTTTGATATCTTATGAAATTATTGAGATTATTCCTTCCAGTTAAAGCAGCTTATATATTCTTAGCAAACAGCCATGTTTAGAGCCATAGTTATTCACATATCTTTGGGTTCTCTTTTCCTCCTGCTTTCTCAAGGAATAACTTCATAGCTATCTCTCCTTGGGCTCATCAGAAGGAAATTCAATGTTATCATTTCAACTAAGATTAAAATTTCTAGTAACAGATGCTATTGTAAACATATCCCCTGATCTTAACCATCAGGAGAAAACCAGATGACCAGATGAGGTAATTATCCCTACTATTATCTCAATTCGTATTTCATGTCCATGGATCAGGTTCCAAATAGCCTTCACTAGTGGTTGGTGAATTTAGGATTGTACTCAAACTTGCAAATAAACATACAGAATACTTAGCTACTCAGGCTGAAAGAAAAAAAAAAAGCAAAGAGTTTAATGAAGTAAAATGAGATGAATCTCAGTGGTAGCTTGTTGAGTATGTTTCAGATTGCAGTCATGCTAGTGAGGGATGTCCCTTCTATGAAGGTCACGAACAAAGTAACTCATAAGCAGAGATTATGAGGCCGAGCAGGAATGACAGTGAATTAGGATGAGGATAAGGTCAGTACTTGAGGGGCTGGTGTAAGTATTTGAAGGTCCTATGATTTGTTGCTATTTGTTGTTTTTACTACTTTGAAGATTTCCTTTAAGCAGAAATCTGAGTGTGGAGAATGACACCAGTATGGGTGTGTGTGTGCATTTTCTGAACATTCATTTTATATTTTGGAATGTAGGGCTCAGAGAGCAGAGCCATAAGTGCTAGTTGAGGTCTGTGCAACCAGCTTTTCACCATTAGATACTGCTCTCTGGAAGGCTAAGAAATATATACTATTTAAGATTTGGCAGTTCAAGTCACTGCCCAGGCACCCTTATCACAGCACATAAATCTTGCCTCCCACCTCTTGGAAGGGGCACTATCTTTCACAAGCAAAAATCAGTTGCCACTCCTTCAAAATTTTCTTTCTCTACCCTTCTTTTTCATATCTGTCTGAGCAGGAAATAGGGAAATGTGGTGGCATGGCTTCATGGCACATTGTCAAGTGAAATCAGGTTACTGAAATGAATTTGGGGTAGCTCATTTGAAATAGCTAAAAACTCAAACACCTTATTCTCAAGAAGAAAAGAAAAATGTTCATGGACTACCAGGTTGGTTTCTAATGCTAATTTCAAAGTTGCCTGGAAGTCTGAGCTCAAAGCATTTCCCCAGAATATCCAGCTTTTACCAGTGAGGTGAAAATTGCAGATTCCATTTGTGGAACCTTGATCAGTGCTTATCAACGCTACATGAAACAGCCTCTTCTACAAGGGACTGGGGGCTGGGAGTGTGAACTTGAGGGTGCAGGGGAGTCTTCCTCCCTGGTTTAGACTCCTTTCCATTTCCCCTTCTTCCTGGAAATATGTAACTTATCAATGGCTTTGTTTTTCTTCTGAGATTCTAGAAATTCTATGTTTTTTATGTTCTATTTATTTATTTATTATTGTATAGAGACAGAGAAATTGAGAGGGGAAGATAGGGAGAGAGACAGAGAAACACTTGCAGCCCTGCTTCACTACTCGTGAAGCTTTCCCCCTGCAGGTGGGAACCAGGGGCTTGAACCTGGATCACTGTGCACTGTAATTGCCACCGCCTGGCCCTGATTGTATGTTTTGTTTTGTTTTGTTTTGGCAGCTTGAGATTGTTACAGTTTACCAGGAAGCAGCCTGCATGGGGAATTAGGTCCCTTTTGTTGTCATCTAAACAAGAAATTGAAAAAATCCAGGGCAACTAGGAAGGACTGTTGAAGATCGATCTATGTCGATCTATCTATCTAACTTCTGTGCATGTGTTTGTAAACATGGCCATTAATAGAGTTCTCAAAGAGCAGATAACCTGGACCATGGCAGACTGGAAAAAAAAAAATAGTTCTTTGTCTGATTTTGTTTTTTGGAAGTAAACATGGTGCAGTAATAAAATTAATATGTAAAACTTAAAACAAATTGGATGGCTGGATTTCTTACCTCAAAAGACACAGCAGTATCTCTGCTGGGGACCTGTGTGGTTAAAAATCAAGAGAAGAAAGTCGTCGTTTATGAGCCATTGGGACAGACCTTAGTGCACATAGTACAGCCAATAAACGACGTTAAAAAGAGAAAAGGTGATGGGGAAGAACATTCTGGACCACTTGTCTATGGAATTCACATCAGTCAAGTCGGGGATTTTGACTTTGAGCTGCGAGGCGCGCCTGCGGATGCGGCCTTTGTTGTGTGCGCCATGCCGGTCCAGCGCACGCCCATAGCCCTCGCGGGTGCTCATCGGCCTGCGGTACTGGATGCTGGCGCTGTCATAGGAGTACATGGTGGTCTTGGGGTCACTCACACCCGTGAGCACCTCTGAGCTGGCCGTCTCATTCCTGATTTCCAGGGTGCTAAGGAGAATGTTGCCGTGGCTGTCAACCTGACAGAGAGACAGGACACACTTAGGGATTACTACCAGTTGGCTTGATTCCAGCAAACTGCTACTTAGCACACACTGTAAAGCGTAACTAAGAATGGGGCTCAGTAAATGCCATCTAGATATCCATCTTACTCTGAAAGCCTCCTATACATAGGAGATTGTCCATCCTATCCATCCATTTGTTGTTCCATTGATCATGTCTAACCATCCCCTATCATCTGTCTCTATTAAAAAAGTTATTTATTTAGCATAGAGACAATAAGACTGAGGTAATGGGAGACAGAGAGGGAGTGACACATGAAGGATTGTCTTACTGCTGGTGAAACTTTCCCCCTGCACTTGCGGGACCAGGGGCTTGAACCTGGTACCTTGGACACTAATATGTGTGCTCAACCAGGTGCACCATGCCGGGCCTCTAATCTACCTCTATTTCTGTCTGTCTCTCTAGTCATAGATCTACCTGTCTATCATAATCATTGATCTCCACTCACAAAACATTAGTGAGTGTAGTGTTTTTTCTTCTTTCTCTTATTTTATTTTTTATAGAGATAGTGAGGCAGAGATGTAGAGAGAAAGTGAAGAAAACAAAAAACAAACAAACAAACAAACAAACAAAAAACCCTACAGAACCAGACCTTCCTTCAATGTGATGAGAGCAGGGCTAAACCCGGATTGAGGACATGGCAAAGCTATGATATGCTGTATGATATAATACTATAATAAGTGTGCTGTTTTGTCAGTCTGATTTTTCTGTATGTACACATGTGCATGTATAGTACGTACACTATTTAACATATATGGCACATTTTTTTTGTTATAAAAGTAATACCGGGCAACATTTAGAACTTTAGAAACAAAAAGAAAACATTCATAATTTTACTTACACAGTGGATTATTTTTAATATCCTGTTATTAATTTTCTACTGCTTACTATTCAGATGTAATTATAAATGTAGATCATCTGATATATTTTGCTTTGCAATCTTCATTATCAGTTAATAATTTAGTTCTATAATCTGCTCCCTTCAATAAGTATTCCTTTGTGACTACTATAATAACAGTTTATACTGATAAAGCTTAAATGAATTAATCTAGCTGTTAAGGCCTGCTTTCCTTTGTAATATATTAAAAAACAACCAAGCAAGCATGGTCTTCCAGTTAGACTTTTGTGTTAATCTATATTTTCTCAGGTCAGAAGTGAGATTCATTGGATAACATAGAGATAAAGGAGGCAGAGTCTCATGTATAGAAAGAAAATGTTTGAGGTTGTGTTGAACAAAGACAGAGAGCATAGGCAAGGGCTAAAGGAGCAAAAGGCCCTGGAAGGAAGTTCTATTAGACATTTATAAAGGTACCAAGGGGCAGATACATTAAAATCCTGGGCAGACGATGTAGGTCAGGAGTTGGAGTTCTATATGCTCTTGTTCTGATAAGAGAGGACCAAGTGGATGATGGCAATACCACCATTCTTTACTCTTGTTACCTGACTTCTGCAAACAAGGAGGTCTGGTGCCTGTGCTGCCTGTGTTAGCTACTTGCTGATGCTTTCGGGGCCACCATTCAGTCAAGGAGGCTTGCTCATTAGAAGATGGCTGCCCGTGTCTTGATAGAAGAGTGTCCATGTTTGATTTCTATCACACTGTATTTTGACTTGTGTGTTTCCAATTTGGTTCACTATTGCCTCCTGTCACTCCAGGGATAATCTGCCCCATATTTCCTGGATTTTCTTTATGCTCTGCACTCTCCTCACTTTATTCCTCTCCTCCCTCCCCCTCCTCTCCTCTTTCTTTCTCCTTCCTCCTTCCCTTCTTCCTTCCCTCCCTCCCTCCCTTCCTTCCTTCTTTCCTTCCTTCCTTTTCCCATTTCAGATAGAAACAGAGAAAGGGAGAAAGAGAGAGAGAGAGAGAGAGAGAGAGAGGAAGAGAGAGAGAAAGAGAAGACACTATCACACTCAAGCTTTTTTCAATGTGGTGGGGGGCCAGGCTTGAACCTGGGTCTTGCACACTGCAAAACAGCACACTAAGTGAGCTACTTCATTGGCCCCATACATACTTTGTTATTTCAAAGAAATAACATCTTTGACCTATAATGTGATTTTGTTTATGCTTAAGTTGATATGCTTTGCAAACTGATTTACCTAGAGGGGGGATAGCTCATCCATGCAAATGAGTTTGAAGTACTTCTAAGGATTAGAGGCAACACTAGTTACATCTAGAGTTTCAGCACAGTGTCTGATTTACAGTAAACTGAAATTATTTTTGAACAAGATTACATACCTATTGAAAGCAATATATATATATATATATATCAAAAGAAAAGAAACTGTTGAAGAGAATAAAAACACTGGAAGGAAAGACAGGGTAGAATATGATCACGGTATTTCACAGACAACAGAACCAAAATTTACTGACAACCACCTGTGCCCAACATTACAGTAAATGTCCCATACACATCGCTTACTTCAGCAAACTGTCTCAAGTTTACATTCCTAGTGAACAGCAGTCCTAAGATTACAAGCCATGTCTTGTCTGATTTAAAGTTTATGTGTTTCTTACAGAGAAAGATCAGCTTCATGGACCTTCGCCTTCACCACATCCCACTGTGAACTTAGTGGTGCAGCTGGCACTTTAAAGTTCCAGTTGGTTGGGGAGAGAAGTGGTGACTAAATTTGTTCTGTGCCCCCACATTCTCATCATATTTTCCTTCTGTGAAGAATTTTGCTTTAGTCAAACTCTTCCCCAACCTGGCACATGTATTGCTTCTTTATTCAGACATTTGTAATAAATTATCATTGTTATTAATCACTACTATTAAGTTTCATAATGTAGTTTAGCTTAGTTTTTTTTTTCTCATATTGATGCTTATGTAATATGGATGGGCAGTGGTGCATTCAGTCAGGTAAGCACACATATAAACATTCACAAGGATCTGGGTTCGAGCCCCCACTCTCCACCTGTGGAGAGGATGCTTCATGAGTGGCGAAGCAAGTCTGCAGGGATCTATTTTTCTCTCACCCTATCTTTCTTTATCAATTTCCCTCTGTCCTGTAAAATAAAAATAAAGAAGTAGATAGTAAAAAAAAAAAAAAAAGGGAAAAATGGCTCCAGGAGCCATGGATTTGTAGTGCTGGCACTAAGCCCCAGAGATTACCTTGGTGGCAATAAAAAAGAAAGAAAGAAAGAAAGAAAGAAAGAAAGAAAGAAAGAAAGAAAGAAAAAAGAAAAAGAAATATGTAATAACATTAGTTCAATGATGGAGAGATTGAGACCTAGAGAAGCTAAGTCAATTGTTTAATATTAAAAAAATTATAAGTACACAAATTGGCATACAAATCTCAAGGATTTATATCCAGTGTCTGAACAGCTTTGATAATGAATAATATCTAGATAGAGGACACAACATATATATATAATTTCCTTTTTGTTGCCCTTGTTTTTTTATTGTTGTAGTTATTATTGCTGTTGATGTCATCATTGCTTGATAGGACAGAGAGAAATGGAAAGAGGAGGGGAAGACAGAGAGGGGGAGAGAAAGATAGACACCTGCAGACCTGCTTTACCACCTGTGAAGCGACTCCCCTGCAGGTGGGCAGCCGGGGGGTTCGAACCTGGATCCTTATGGCAGTCCTTGTGCTTTGTGCCACGTGCGCTTAACCCGCTGTGCTACTGCCCGACTCCTCACAGCATATATTTTTTAAATATTGTAAAACAAATCACTTGATCTGTATGCATCATTAAACTACTTTTAAAATAAAATTTCTTTAAACAAGTTGAATTTAGAAGCAGTTAATGAAGCATACAGGCGGTCATCATTAAACAGAAGCCAGAAAATATGGTACATTTATTAAGATATTTTGGTTAGTATTGGTGCAAACTCAAATGAACTTATATTATTTGAGGTTTATTCATTTTTGTAAGCTCCTTATTCTGTCATATGGCTTGAAATCCAAATTGTAAGCCATTTGACATTAAAACTATGCATCCAGCTTTGCAACTACCCATGAAAGCTGATTTCCTTCCTGTCAGTTAAATTAACATTACCTTGCTCTTCAGTCTTCAGTCTCTTGTCCATACCTATTCTCTATCTTTCCTAGTCTATGTCTTCTCCTAAAAGTTGTTGTTACAGACTGTGTGCTTGTGGGAGTGTGTGTGCCATGGGTTTCTTCTGAAGGATGTGATTTCCTCATCTTGAAAACTTAGCTGCATCACCACTGATACCGGCAAGTTTCTGCCTGCTTTGTCTTTAATACTTGCTGGCTGGAGAAGCACCTCAACCATAAAATGGTATCTAAGTATCCTTATGTCCATAACTGGTACAATGCTTCCAAAATAGAACCTATGGAAAAGTGGTAATTGCCATTTTCCACATCTTCAAAAGTAGCTGTGTTTGTAATGGCCAAAAAAAATATGAAGATCTTCTAATAAATAAACAGAACTGGGGGGGGTCAGAAGGTTGCGCACCAGGTTAAATGCACATAGTACAGAGCATAAGGATTTATGCAATGATCCCAGTTTGAGCCTCCAGCTCCTCACCTATAGGGGGGTCACTTCACAAGTGGTAAAGCAGAGCTGCAGGTGTCTATCTTTCTCTCCCTCCCTCTCTCTTCCTCTTCTATCTCTTCCCCCTCTTTGTCTTCCTCTCTTCCTCTGTCTTCCTTCTCAATTTCTCTGTCCTATCCAATAAGATGAAAAAAGATGGCTGCTAGAAGAAGTGGATTCGTAGTGCTGGCACTGTGTTGTCCCCCCCCCCAAAAAAAAAAAAAAGGAAGGAAGGAAGAAAACTGTCTTGGGGGGACTGTTTCATATGCCCGCACTCCTTTGCCAGCAAGTCTAGCAGTGCCTGCCTTGAAGAGATCTAAGTACTTTCCTTTCTAGGTTCCATTTCCTGAACTCACATTCATACTCTTCCTCATTTTACTTTTAACTCTCCTCTTTGCCTTCCAGTCAATGAGATGGCAATTTCTGAGTAAGCAACTGGCTGTTCTCTAAGTAGGTATGAACACACACACACACACACACACACACACACACACACACACACACACACAAATACACACACACACACACACACACACATACACACTGATGCTCCACTGTTAATCTTGGCTTTCTGTGTAGTGAGTGGGTTAGTCAGTAACACAGATGTTGATGAAGAAATGTATAAGCAATAGAACATGATATCTCATAACTGAGAAATTAAAGATCTCAACAAATAACCTCCTTATCCTTATATTCTCTTATACAAATCCTGGGAATCCTCCCAACTCTTACTGGTATCCAATATTTTGCTGAAATAATACTTTGACCTCTTTAAAATTCATATTATTAGTGCTTCTTTCAACAGACTTGGAAATCTGCTTGTTGCTACCATGGGATCTTTCTTCTTCAAGTCTGCTGAGCCTTTGTCTCATGTCTTCTGATGTTTAGAAGAGACTAAAGACCTCCTCATCACAGATACACCTTGGGAGCATGTGTATGGGTGGGTGGGTGTGGGTGGAGGGAGGCTGGACTTTCACTGTATAGAGACCTGAGATGGGAAAAGACATTCTAACTCTGGGTGGTAACTCCATCCTTCCTCCTCCTCTCTCTCCCTCCCTCCCTTCCTCTCACCTTCCCTTTCTCTCACCCTCCCTTCCTCCCTCCCTTCCTTCCTTTGCCTCTTTTCCTTTCTTTATTCCTTTTTTCTTCCCTCCTTTCACCCCTCCTTCTCTTACTTGCTGTAGTTCAGTGACTACCAAGCACAGCATCTGATTTTAACATTCTGAGGACAGGACAGTCCTGGGAAGACAGTGAAGTAAACTCACAAGGTTCTTGAACCACTGGTGCTGTCATCCTTATGAAAGAAAATAAAGAGTAACCTTCTCCCCAGAAGTAGGTCTTGATAATTGAGCAGCATTTAAAAATAGCTATATAAATTACTTTAGCTATTTTTAGAAAAATATAGCCAACATACAACTTGCTGATGTTGTGCATGCATTTCCTACAATTACACTTATGCTTACATTTGATTACCCTGGGTGAAAAAGTTATTTACATTTCTTTATTTTTCTCTTGAACTTCATCACAGAACAGTCTACAAGATAGTTCTGCATAGATGTTTAAAAACTTTGTAGTCTCCCCCAAACCACATCAAATTGATGGGATTTACAATCAACAATATTTATACACTTTCCCCATATTTGGGAGCTACTCTTTTCCCTGATCTAGCTTTCTGGTCATTTTTCCAGCCATAAAATCATCTCCTCAGACAATAACTTGTATCCACCTGCATATCAAATTTCAGGATTAGAAAAAAGCAAGCAAGCAAACAAACAAAAAACTAGTGTAGGCATGGGCCTTTTGGAATATAAATAAAACAGGACTACTAACTATCTACAAAATGGAGACTCCCCAACTCTTCATCTGAACTATCCCAGCCTTTAGGTTCATGATTAATCAACAATTTGTTTGGCTTTATATGTTAACTCTTTTTTCAGCCACCAGGTTCCAGATGCTAACATGATGCCAACCAGACTTCCCTGGACAGACAACCCCACCAATGTGTCCTGGAGCTCCAATTCTCCAGAACCCCTGCCCCACTAGGGAAATAGAGAGGCAGGCTGGGAGTATGGATTGACCTGTAAACTCCCATGTTCAGCGGGAAAGCAATTACAGAAGCCAGACCTTCCACCTTCTGCATCCCATTGTGACTCTGGGTCCATGCTCCCGTGGGGTTAAAGAATAGGAAAGCTATCAGTGGAGGGGATGGGATATGGAGTTCTGGTGGTGGGAACTGTGTGGAGTTGTGCCTCTTATCCTATGGTTTTTGTCAGTGTTTCCTTTTTATAAATAAAAGTATATATAAATGTAAAACTTTGTAGTCTCAAAATACAGCAGAATTCTCAAGATTCTCTTATCTGACTTCTTTCACCCTCCAAGTGTCCCACTAGAATTTTTCTCCAAGTAGACAGGTGTGTTTTTACAGAGCTGAGAAAAATACTTGATTTGTAGGAGTACTCAATAAACAACTCACTGAGTGAATGATTCAATCAGGTACAGGTAAGACATGACAGTTAAATTTCATGTGTTCATTTGTTCAGCTGTGATACCTATTGTCTGATTAAGTACTCTTCTAGACATTTCTGTGAAGGTATTTTGTAGGGGGAATTAGCATTTACAATCAGTTATTGTATGGAATGAAGATTCTATTAAATTCCATGGGTGAATGTCATCCAGTTATCTGAGAACATCTCTAAGAACAAAACCTGATGGTTCCCCAGAGGAAAATTTCAGCCTCAAGACTACAATATGACAGCCCATCTGACTTTCTAGTGTGCCCCACATTTTGAACTCAAGACAGCAGCATCAACTTTCACCTGCATTTTTAGTCTGCAGTCTTCCATACAGATTCCAAAGTTTCCATCTGCCATAATCCTGTGAGTCAACTAATGAAAAGAAATCTCTTTTTTGTGTATATGCTGGTACTTTTTCTATTGATTCTGTTTCTCTGGGAAAACAGTGACACAAAGAGTCTGGCAAAGATCTTGAGAGTGGTACCCAAATATCTAAAGCCCTGCAAATGTTGTTATGGATGTATTTTTCCCTCAACAGAAACCCTAGAAAACAAATTCATTTTTCAGCGTGGGATTAGCCCTTCTCCATCTCCTTCTCTTTCACTCTCTCTGCATCCAGCATCTCCAAATAGTGCCTCAGGGCTGTGAAAAATGTTGCCACTCACTGAATTTAACTGTTCCAGAAATTTTCAATATATAAATATAGCAGAACTCATTTCAGTGTAATTGGAATAAAATATAATCTTGTTTTCTATGGCAGTTTAAAAACCCTGTTGAGAAATACCTCCAGGCTCAATCTATTTTGCAAACAGGAAGTTATTTCCTTTTTGCTAGCCAATTCAATTAGATTCATATTTACTATGTGGATCTGAAGCCCAGAGCAAGAAGTCAAGTGAGGGGAAGCTGGTCATGGACTGAACTGGCCTCCAGAGTTTACAGTTCAGTTGATGAAGATCAAAAAGCTGCCTTCACATGAGGAAAGCAGAGTGTGACAAAGTCACATCCTCTATCTGCCCTTCTGCTCATACAATGCAGCCCATTTCCATCACTGGTCAGTTACTACTGCTAAGCAGGATTGGCACCCCCTAGCCTCTTGATCTTGAATTCCTAAAAACCTGTGTGCATCTGTGCACAAGACAATGGCAAAGGATGGCAGAGAAGGGGGAAGGGGAACAATAGGCTTTTCTAGGAAATGAATTGCATTTCTCTTTTTAAAAAATACTTTTTATTGTCTTTATTTATTTACTGACTAGAGACAGCCAGAAATTGAGAAGGGGAAGATAGAGAGGGAGAGAGACAGAGAGATACCCAAAGCACTGCTTCACCACTTGTAAAGCTGTGCCCTTGTAGGTGGGGACTAGGGGCTTGAACCCGGGTCCATACGCACTTACCACCTGTCCCACTTGCATTTCTCTTTACATGCCTAACAGCAAGTGGAAGAAGTGGAAAATTTCCAATACCATTTCCAGAGACGAGTGAAGGTTAAGAACAAACTTACTGGGCCAGTGAGATAGTTCACTTGAATAGTGTGTTGCTTTGTCATGCACATGACCCAGGTTTGATCCTGTCTCCACCGCAATGAAGGAAGATTTGGTGCCTTGGTCTCTTTCATTCTCCCTGACTCTATATAAATGACAAAAACAACAAACCTACAAATCTAATCAAATAGACATTCTGGAAGTAGAGAAGGAAAAAGAGGCAAAAATCAAACCACTGGTAATATTCTAGAACATTTCTCAGTTAGATAAACTTATCCTGGATTCCTTTCTTTTCTTCACTTCTCTCATCCCTTGTAGTAGCAGACCCTCCTGGCTCTACTTAGTCCCCATGTAACTTTACTGAGGAAATGTTGATTTATAAGACTGTTGTTACAGAGCACAACTTCACACCTCACCCTCCACCAACTTGTCAAGTCCCTGCACCATAAAGCACTATGTCCTCAACTCCTTCACAGCCCTCCCCCTTCCCAAGTCCCTTTTTGAGTCATTTGGATTTGATGAAGTAGGTCATAGATTATTAACATTTTTCCCGGTATGACTCTACTTTTTAAAAAGGGCTGCTTCTTTTCACCATCACCTCTGTTGCATATTGATTTTCCTCTTTCCAGGGATGCAGCCCTGTGGTCTTTTCTCTGCTCAGTGGCTGGAGTGAAGATTTGCAGATGTGAAAGATCATATTTACTCTGTTAAAATATTTAAGCTACTTCTATGATGACTTTTCAGTTTGGGGTTGGTCTTTTTCCCACTTCTTCCTTTTCACCCACTCTCTGCTCCCAATATATCCAAACAGTGACTGAAGGCTGGGAGAAATGCTGCTACTCACTGAATTTAACTGTTTAGAATAAACCTAAATCTAGAGCCACACAGTCTCATGTGATTTGGCTCCTGCCAGTAAATCAGCCCTCATTTCCGACTATTCTTATCCCTTGAATTTTCTGCTGCAGTCACACTAATAACTGTGTTGGCTACCCCAGAGGCTCCTAAGTTCTCAGGGTATTTTCACTTGTTGTTTCTCCTTTCTTTAGTTCTATTGCCCATATTGGTACCTGGTCAACTTCCATCTCTCTCTCTTTTTTTCACTGTTCATTAAATCGTGCATATGTTTATAAGTGATCTGAAATGGGAACTCCAGGAGAGCAGCTGCTTCTGGTGTTGGTGTTCATCATTGTATACACCTGTATGCACCCCTTTGCTTTTCCGGAGCTGAGCGTTAGGTGCCCTAAAGAGGGTCTGAGGAAACGTCTGAGAAATGAGAAACTGAAACTCAGACTTGGAGCCAATTTCTCTGAGCTCTGAATTTTGACGAATAAGGATACTTGAGTAGCTAAAATGTCTAGTTTTTCAGATATTAGTATGAATCCAAATAAGTTTGAAAAACTTGTTAAAAATTAAAGCTTGAGTTATTCTCATTCTAGATTAAGGTGTTCCCTGCCTGAATTTTACATACGTACACATACATATACATCATATACATATACAGACACATACACTTCACCCCCCAACCCCCCCAAGGGTCTGAGTTGGTTCTGGTGTACCTGACCTTTACCTGAGCTATGGCAGGCTGAAAATTCACAAAACGGTTACTCTATTTCGCGATAATTGAGAATTAATTACAAATAAGTGCTTTTTAAACTTTAGAGAAGCAAAAAGCAGGGCAGTAGGGGAATAGTTCTTTTAAAACATTTTATTCATTTTATTTCAGTGAGAGAGAGAAAAACAAAGAAATAACACAGAGAGAAAGACACAGAAAGACCAGAGCACTGCTCCATTCTGGTTTATGGTGGTGCTGGGTCTTGAACCTGCTACCGCAGAGCCTCAGGCATGAAAGTCTTTTGCATAACCACTATGCTATCTCCCAGCCCATATAGGGGGAGTAATTATTAAATTGATATTAGGGGAAATTTATTGATCTTTGATTGTAGAGTGAGTAAGGAAACAAACTAATTTATACACAGAAACATTTTATACATGAACAAAACAGTCACTTATTGCTTAAGGACTTAAAGGATATTTTATAATTAAATATAAAATGCACTGTTGCCAATAGATCCATTCAATTCTGAATAATGTAAATAAAGGTCTTTTTTTAAATTTAATTTTCAGTGAACCCCCTTGTCAGACAAAATTTTATCAATGACATTTTGTTCCTCAGTTATAGGAAAGAATGATTTGGAGTCTATTTTTTATTTTATGCATCAAAGAACAAAACAGTAATGTGGAATAGATAATGACTGCTTTTCATGCAGTTGTAGAAGCAATATTTAGAACATATATATGAATATGTATGTGAACATCTTGTGGTTTGTGGAGTACTGCCCCTAAGTAGGTCTGTTCTTATTATTGTGATTTTTCAATTTCAGTAGAGTAACCAGGGGTTCCTCAGACAATCAGCACAGCACTCTTTCCCTTTATTCCTCCTGGCTGGAGAAGATTAAGAACTGCAGGTAGAGTGGTATTATCAATCAGTTTAGATTCCAACATAGTGATTTCAGGAGGAAGGGTAATCCTGAGGAAAAGCTATGTTAAGGTCACTTAAAGTATGAACTCAGGTTGAAAGCAGTATATTAATAGCACCTATCTATCTATCTATGGATCCCTGCTCATCATAATCAAACATAAGTGCTCTTCAGTAGAAAATGTTATCTATATTTAGCCCTATACATATTCAGTTTCTTAGGTATATCAAATATTTCTCATTTTGGGAAATGTTGAGGATTTATTGACAAAATGTGTAATGAAAATAAATGTCTATATCCAAATGACTGGATAAATAATTTATGTGACATATACTCAATGGAATACTGCTCTGCAATTAAAAAAGAAGACATAATGTCCTTTGGGACAAAATGGATGGAACTAGAGGTGAGTGACCATGCCTAGTGAAGTAAGTAGAGGTAAAAGACAATTATCGGATGGTTTCAATCATATGTGCAATCTAGAGAATTGAAACACATGAACTTGTAGAAAACCAAGCCAAACCAAACAAAACAGAAGATGCAGCCAAATGGTCTCTAAGACTTTATAAAAGTATGGTGGTTATTATTGGGAAGATGTGAGTATAAAACTTTGGTGATAGGTGAAGTGTGGAATCATTCTCTGTCATCTTATAATCTTGCAAACTACTATTAAATCACTCAAAGAAGCTATGCATATTCAGTGAGACATATACTCAGTGGAATAGTACTTGCCCGTTAACATGACATTTCATTAACCTGTATAAAATGGATGGTACTGGAAGTGAGCATGCTAAGTGAAATAAGAATTCAGAGACAACTAGCAGA
The DNA here is from genome assembly GCF_950295315.1 of Erinaceus europaeus. Taxonomy (NCBI): domain Eukaryota; kingdom Metazoa; phylum Chordata; class Mammalia; order Eulipotyphla; family Erinaceidae; genus Erinaceus; species Erinaceus europaeus. The sequence goes on from NC_080164.1 coordinate 147,966,136, forward strand.
TGATTTCATTCATATAATTAAACAAACTTGCAAAACTAATAATGATAATCAAACTAACCACTATGCTCTATTACTACTATGATGGTTATTGAAGGGGAGGGGAATAGGGAAGTTAGGTAGACAATTCTATTTGATATTGTGGTACAGAAACTTTGGTGATGGCCCTGGTTTAATCTATACACATATAAGCATATCCCTAATATCTTATAATGTTGAAGCCTATCATAAATATATAAAAATAAAAAAGCCTGGGAGTCGGGCTATAGCTCAGTGGGTTAAGCGCAGGTGGCGCAAAGCACAAAGACCGGCATAAGGATCTCGGTTCGAGCCCCTGGCTCCCCACCTGCAGGGGCATTGCTTCATAAGCAGTGAAGCAGGTCTGCAGGTGTCTATCTTTCTCTCCCCCTCTCTGTCTCCCCCTCCTCTCTCCATTTCTCTCTGTCCTATCCAATAATGATGACATCAATAACTACAACAATAAAACAAGGGCAACAAAAGAGAATAAATAAATAAATATTAAAAATATAAATAAATAAATAAAAAAAAATAAAAAAGCCTTTTAACAATAGGAATATAACTGGGAAGCAGCCATTCACATATGAACTTGTATGTCCATTGGTTTTATAACTAATTCACTAGTCTATTAATTGTTTCAAAAGATGCTAAGTACCTGACTTGTGCTAGGTTCTGTAACAGGTATTAGGCTACTAAAGATGTCTGATAAATATTTGTATTCAACACCTAATTTACAAAAACTTATAGCATTTATTAGATTTGCTAATACCCAAAATATGTTTGAGTGATGTTCATTGTCTTCCTTTTAAATGTAAATGTCTAACTTATTAATTACTAACTATATTTTTAATTACATTGGAATGACTATATGTACCATGAACATAGAGTATATATGTAGTATGAAGTCTTATTTATATACTGTTAGGGATTTTTTTTCCATCAGAGTTATATCTAGTGTCTCTAAGACTACACTGTTCCTGGTAGCCATATTTTAATAAATAATGTGATGGAGAGATGGAAGACAGAGAGCAAGGTGGAGAGTCACTTGCTCCAGCACTGACAGAGCTCCTCCTGCCTCCCCAGCTGCAGTGGGGACCACTTATGATAATGTGTGTGCTCTATTAGGTGAGTCTCCATTGGGCTTTTAAGTATTTGGCATATTCTGCAAGTGTCCTCCATGACTTAGAAGGACTCTCAAACAATCTTTGATCACAGAATGGGCACTTGACTACTGTGTCTGAGTTCCATTCATCTGCAGTGTGCAACAACTGTGGCCACTGGAACAACTATAAGTGTTCCAGGTGAGTTGAAAAGTGGCCCAGATGTATGTAGCTTTGTTATGACCTTGTTGTTCTGTGAAAGCCATTTTTCAAAGTGTAACTATCACCTTTAGTTTCAAATGATGCTCCAGTTTTTATCACCTTGGAGGATGATGCTTTCCTAATGTCTGGTTTCAGCACCAGCACTTTTATAAAAGATGTCTCAGTGCAGCAGATGGAAATATAAATCAAGTCAAAACACTTCTGAAGCTTCAGTAAAGATATTCCTTGACATGACTGCCCAGTCAAGGGTATCAAAAGTAGCCTATAATAAATGAATACCACTTTATGCTCCAGGATATGAAGATAAATTTAAGGGTCATCTCAAGTAGGAAGTGTCTGGGTCTAAAGCAAAGATGCTTTTTGAATCATATTGTTTGTATATCACCTAACCACTATATAAAAGAGAAACTCAATATTTTTAATAAAGTTTAACCAGGGGTGCATTTTTTCCTCAGTGTAAATCACAGTTTACGTAACATTTTAATCCATTTCTGAAGTATTAACACAAATTAATATGGAGTTTTTATGTGTCTTAACTTATTGCTGCTAAATTTCCTCTTAAAATATCAAGCTTCAGGGGGTATACTTTCACACTCATGTATGGGTGTGTGTAGGTCACCGAACACTCCACCAAAATTCATGTGCCATACTCCCACTGATAATCACCATAGTTCTCCCAAGGTCTAACATACAGTTTTATTAGTATTTTTTCAAATTGTTTGCTTTAGATGTTTATATTCCACAGGTGAGGGATACCATCTTGTAGTTGTCTTTTATCTCTTTGCTTATTTCACTTAGTACAATCTCCTCCAACTTCACCCACTTTATCTCTAATGCTACAATATTATCTTTTTACATTGTAGAGAAATACTAACTTCTTTTTTTGGAGGCTCATATAAAAACAGCAGACAGGTTTCATTATTAAATTAACTGCAGAAAATGATACACTGAGCACATAAAGTACTACCTTTGCTTTGCTACTGATACAGTGTCTATCTGAATTCCTCTGCATGGTAAAATCGAGAGTATATTACCTACAGTTTTGCAAATATATATGTTTTTAAAACTAACATGAGCCCTTCTAGTGCTTTCCAAGAGATGCTCATTAGGTTTCTTTTAAAAAAAATTTACTATCTTTTTTATTTATCGTATAGAGACAGCCAAAGATCGGGAGGGAAGGTGGTGGTAGAGAAGGGAGAGAGACAGAGAAAACACCTGCCACAATGCTTCACCACTCACAAAGCTTTCCCCCTGCAGGTGGGGTCTGGGGCTCGAACCTGGGTTCTTGCGCACTGTAACAGGGTGCCACCACCTGGTCCCAGTAAATATTTTTTTCCTGTTACATAAAATCTGGTAACCAATATGATCAGATTTTTCAGTTCTGTGGCTTCTGTTTTTCAATTTTTATTTACTTTTTATTTTCAGCTCCTCTGAGCTATTCCATCTTCACATACATTATATTAATATTTTCTTATGGATTTTAATTGTTTAAAATGTTATCTTGAAATTGTTGTAGAGTCCTAGAAAGTTGCAAAGATAGCAAAGAGGATCCATGTGTCCATTACCCAGTTCCTCTCATTGGTTATATTTCACACAGCTATTGTACAATATCAAAACAAGGAAACTGGCATGATATATTGATAAAATGAATTCAGTGATAAAACTTTTGTTATATGTGTAGATTCCTATACTAATCACCATTGGAACCCTTCTAGAAGTAGGGGCTGGGGGATGGTATACCCCATAAAGTGCACATATCACCATGTACAAAGACCTAGGTTCAAGCCCTTGGTCCCTACTTGCTGGGGTGGGGGAACTTCATGAGCAATGATACAGTCCTCCAGGTATCTCTCTTTCCCCATCTCTCTCTCTTCCTCCCTTATTTCTCTTTGTTTATCAAGAGGGAAAAGATGTAAAAGTATTTCATCACTATAAGTGTCTCTTCATTTATTTTTTTCACAAGCTACATCCAGTCCAGTCTTTCCCTATAACACACACACACACACACACACACACACACACACACACACACACACACACACACACACTCTCTCTCTCTCTCTCTCTCTCTCTCTCTCTCTCTCTCTGCTGTCAACTGATTGTGGACCTCCTTCTCTTTAATACTTTTCTATCATGAGTGTTATGAATAAAATCATACAGCATGTGATAATTTTAGATAGATGTTTTTCTATTCAGTACAATACTCTTGAGATCTATCCAAGTTGCATGAACCAATAGTTCATCACTCTTTATTGGACTATTATCCAGTGACATGAGTGCACTCCAATTTGTTTAATAATTCACTTATAATAGGATATTTGGATTATTTATTATAAACTTTTAAACATGAAAGTTATAGCTGGTATTATTATTATAGTATTATTATTCTTATCTTTAAGACTACATCTGTAACCTTTTCTATTGATTTATTTGTTTTCTTTTTTGACTATGGGCATGTTTTTCTGTATTTTCTTATGTCTAGTGATTTTTACTACATACTACATATTTTGATGATTCACTGTAGACTTTAGATCCACTTATCTTCCCTGAAAAAAAAGGATTTTATATGATTTAGTAGGCTATTTAATCATTTGATTGAATTTAGCTGGGCTGGGGAGACAGCATAAAGGTTATGCAGAAGACTTTCATGCCTTAGGCTCTGAAGTTCAGGTTTAATCCTTAGCACCACCATAGACCAGAGCCGTACAGTGCTCTGAGCACCCTCTATCTCCCCATCTCATTAAAGTAAAATATAATATTTAAAAACATAAAAATATGAAGAAAACCATAGTTACATAGCTAACAGATCACCTAGAATGTATAGCACTTTGCTTTTATTTGTTGTCAAGGTGAGTCTATTTTAGTTTTTTCCTTGATCCATGAGGGGTGCTTTACTCCTATGGTGTACTCTCTACTCCAAAGGTGCTAGTTTGAGGGTCAAGTGGGGTTAATGGAAAACCTAATTTACCAGACTCAACCTCTAGCTTTTTAAAGGTAGACAGAAGTTAAAATCTGTTTGTTCTTCATTCTCACCTCTGGACTTTCAGTTGTTTTTCTATCTGGGTTTCTTGACATTTTACAGCTGCAATTCAAGGAATAACCAAGAATTTATAGGAACTTTTTTTTTTAACACCATTCCCACCACCAGAATTCTGAATCTTCACCACAGTTTCCCTAAAGTTGTAGACATGGGCCAACCATCTTCTCTACAACTATCTGTCCACATTTATACAAAGTTAACCCTTCATTTCCTGATTCAATCCTCTCTTTTCCCTCTAAACTACTCATGACATCAAAGTACCTCCATATGTCCCTCTCCTTTTCCTTCTCTCTCTCTGGGTGTTGATGGTGCTGGAGTGCAGGGTCCCCTTGTCTTCATCCTATCACTTCTCCCCTGCTGGGAATATGGATCAAGGTTGTTTATAGGGAGCAGAAGGTAGGAGTTCTGGCTTCTATAGCTGCTTCTCCAACTGAGCATGCGCGTTGGCAGGTCGATCCATACCCCCAGCCTGTTTCTATCTTTCCCTAGTGGACCAGGGCACTGGAGATGCCAGGGTCCAGGACACATTGGTGAGATCATCTGCCCAGAGAAGTTGGGGTGGAGTCCTGTTAGCATCTGCAGCCTGGTGTCTGGAAGGTGGCATGACCTGAGTTGAGACAAGATGGTTAATGAACAGGAACCAGAAAGTAGTTTCAGAGCAGATGAGATTAGGGATTTTAGGGTAGAAAAAAGCCAGTGAAACCATTTTAGGCATGTTCCTGGGGGCATATAATTTTAATAAAAACTATAATAGTTTTGCTTGAGTTTGGTAACTAACCTGAGGTTGGATGAGAATTTTGCCTGAGAGAATGGTGTCAGAGTGGAGCACCAGATTTGAAGAGTTGCCAGGTTGACTTCTCAGGCTGGTATCTCAGGTTACAGTCCACAGTAGGATTTCAATAGCAGCATAATGTGGGGTGGCAGCACCAGTGACAATTTGATTAAAGTTGACAGGGTTGGTATGGCAGTAAGGAATCATAGAAAAGGGATTTCAAGAAGTATGGGCATATCCTAGAGGTACCAGGACTAGGAGAAATGCAGGTCTTAAAGAGGAGGCAAGGGGTTTCTTATAGTCTTGGAGAAAGTTAAAGTATCAATAAATAATTATTATAGCCAGGTTAGTTGGGGGGCTAAGTGTTATTATACTTGACTTTCACTATGATCTGAACGCTTCTAGTGGTATCCGAACTGAACCTCCTTGTATTTTAAGTACTTACAAGGTCAAAAGGTCGTGACCTATCTGGCCTAAAGCTGTAACTGATTTAGATGTTTGCAGAGCTTTATTTTCTGATATTTTTAGAGATTCATAAACAATTAATCCCCTTTACAGAGTATGATCATTTTGCAAATCTAAGATAAATATTAGCAAGAGCTAGTATTTATGCTTAGGGCTATAATCTAGGAAGTTGGGGAACTTGAGATATTAAATCTCTCCACCCCCCACATGTCATATTGCTATTGATAGGCCTAAACAGTGATAAGACTAAAGTGTCACATCTTTCCCGTCACTGAAAGTCTGTGCCTTCCCTCCTCCTCCCTAGGTAACCAGGATAGTTTTCCCATTTTAAATATGGGCGTGTTGTGTCTGGTTGTTTATTTTATGTATGTGTGTTCAGTTCTTTAAATTCCACATATGAGTGAGGCCATCCTATAGTTTTCCTTTACCTTCATTAAGCATAATGTTCTCAAGTTTCATCCATTTTATCCCAAAGGATGTAAAATCATCTTTTTTATTGCTGAGTAACATTCCATTGAGTATATGTCCCATGCTTTTTTAACCAATCATCTGTGGAGGGCCGCAGAAGGCTTCACAAGCAGAATCCAGAAGCATACCAACACCATATGATTATTTTTGTTCCAGTACCACACTGTTTTGATTACTACAGTTTTGTAGTATAACCTAAAGTTGGGTATTGTGATGCTTCCACTTTTCTTCTTTTTCCATAGGAGTGTTTTTGCTGTTTGTGGTTTCTTACAGTTCCACACAAACTTTTGAATAATCTGTTCAATTTCCTTGAAATATATCATTGGGATTTTAATAGGGATTGTATTGAATCTATAGATTGCTCTTGGCAAAATTGCCATTTTAATGATATTAATTCTCCCAATCCATGAACAGGGGGTGTTCTTCCATTTCTTTGTGTCATCCTCTATTTTCTTACTTTTTTTTAATATTTATTTTTCCTTTTGTTGCCCTTGTTGTTTTTCATTGTTGTTGTAGTTATTATTGTAGCTGTTGTTGATGTTATCATTGTTAGATAGGACAGAGAGAAATGGAGAGAGGAGGGGAAGACAGAGAGGGGGAGAGAAAGACAGACACCTGCAGACCTGCTTCACCGCCTGTGAAGCGACTCCCCTGCAGGTGGGGAGCTGGGGGCTCAAACTGGGATCCTTCTGCCAGTCCTTGTGCATTGTGCCAAGTGTGCTTAACCTGCTGCAATACCACCCTACTCCCCCTCTATTTCTTTTAACAGTGTCTTATAGTTTTCCTTAAAAAGATCCTTTACCTCCTTTGTTAGATTTATTCCTAGACATGTGATCTTCTTAGGTTCAATTGAACGGTATTGCTTTCTTCAGTTTCATTTTTTCTGACCTATCTTTTGCATAAAGAAATGCCACGGATTTATGGGTATTGATTTTGTAGCCTGCTACTTTACTGAATTTATTGATTATTTCCTGTAGTTTCTTGGCAGAGTTTCTGGGGTCTTCTAGGTATATCAACATATCACCTGTGAATAATGAGAGTTTAACTTCATCCATTTCAATTTGTATTCCTTTGACATCTCTTTCTTGTCTGATTGCTATGGCAAGTATTTCTAGGACTATGTAGGATAAAAATGGTGAGAGTGGGTACTCTTGTCTAGTTCCTGATTTTAGGGGAAAAGCTTTCAATTTTTCCCCACTGTCTATGACATTAGCCGTGGGTTTATCATATATAGCCTTTATTATGTTAAGAAATTTTCCTTCCACTCCCATTTTCTTGAGGGCCTTTATCATAAATGTGTGTTGTACCTTGTCTAATGCTTTTTCTGCATCGATTGATAGAATCATGAGTTTATTTTTCCTTTTGTTGATATAGTGGATTATGTATATTGATTTAACGAATATTAAATCATCTCTGTTTCCCAAGGATAAATCCCACTTTATCTTGGTGGATTAGTCTCTTAATATATTGTTGTATTTGATTAGCCAGATTTTGTTGAGGATCTTTGCATGATATTCATCACATAGGTTTACAGTTTTCTTTTTTGGTGGGGTCCTTTCCTGCCTTTGGTATCAGGGTGATGTTAGCCTAATAGAATGTTTTTGAGAGTGTTCCCTCTTCTTCTATTTTCTGGAAGAGTTTGAGGAGGATGGGTGTTAGTTCTTCTTTGAATGTTTTGTAAAATTCATTAGTATAGCCATCAGGACCTGGGCTTTTGTCCTTGGGTAGGCTTTTGATTACTGTTTCAATTTCTTTACTAGTAATTAGCCTGTTAAGTTTATCTACTTCCTCTTGTGTCAAGGTTGTTAGTGGGTATGACTCTAGAAATGTGTTCACTTCTTCAAATTTGTCAAACTTGGTTACATATAGGGGTCTATAATATTCTTGCATAATCTTTTGAATCTCTACCTCACTTGTTGTAATATCTCCTCTTTCATTTTTGAGTGATTTTACCATAGCATTCTCTCTTTTTTTCTTGGTGAATGTAGCTAGTGGCTTATCTATTTTATTTATCTTTTCAAAGAATCAGCTCTTGGTTTCATTAGTCTTCCTAATGTTCTTCTTGTTTTCTATTTCATTGATTTCTGCTCTGGTTTTGACTGTTTCCTGTCTCCTGATGACTGTTGGTTCTTTTTGTTTCACCACTACTAGTTGATTGAGGTGGACTGTTAGATGGTTTCTAGTGATTTCTCCTGTTTATTAATGTGGGCCTGTATTGCTATGAACTTCCCCTCTCAACACTGCTTTTGCTACATCCCATAGGGTCTGGTAACTGGTTTCTTCATTTACATTGGTATTAAGATGATTCTTAATTTCTTTTTTGATTTGAGATTTGAATTTTTTGATTTGAATTTCTTTTGAGAGGATGCATTTTGTAAGTTTAATATTTACATATCTGTTTAGACTGTCTTTGTGGCCTAGCATATGGTCAATTCTTGTAAATGTTCCATGTGTACTTGAGAAGACTGTGTATTCATTACTTTTGGGATGGAAAGTTCTGTATATATCTATTAGGTCCATTTCATTTATGGTTTCATTTAAGTTCACTATTTCTCTATTGATTTTTTGTCCAGATATTCTGTCTCTTGCTGTGAGTGGTGTGTTAAATTCTCCTACTACTATATGGTGCTATCAATGTCTCCCTTGAATTCAGTAAGTGTTTTTTTTATATATATATTTGGGTGCTCCTAAGTTGGGGGCATATATATTAATGATAGTTACATCTTCTTGTTGGATTGGACCTTTAACTATTATGTAATGTCTTTCTCTGTCTTTGATTATTTTCTTTGTCTGAAAGTCTATTTTATCAGAGAATAGAATATCTGCCCCTGTCCTTTTTTGTGAGTTATTAGCTTGGAACATCTTGCTCCAACCTCTTATATTCAGTTTTTGTTTGTCTTTTCTTTGGATGTGTGTTTCCTGAAGACACAATGGATGGATCCTGTTCTTTAATCCATTTAGCTACTCTGAGTCTTTTGACAGGTGAATTTAGGCCATTCACATTTAAGGTGATTATTGATATATGTGGTTTACCTATGTCCATTCTAATTTTTTAAAGTTTATTTTATTTTATTTATTTTTTCTTTTTTATTATTGGGGAATTAATGTTTTACATTCAACAGTAAGTACAATAGCTTGTACATGGATAACATTCCCCAGTTTCCCATATAACAATACAACCCCCACTAGGTCCTCTGGATCCTTCTTGGACCTGTATTCTCCCCACCCACCCACCCCAGAGTCTTTTATTTTGGTGCAATATGCCAATTCCATTTCAGGTTCTACTTGTGTTTTCTTTTCTGATCTTGTTTTTCAATTCGGCCTGAGACTGAGATCTTCCCATATTCATCCTTCTGTTTTTGACTTATTTCACTCAACATGATTTTTTCAAGGTCCATCCAAGATCGGCTGAAAACGGTGAAACCATCATTTTTTACAGCTGAGTAGTATTCCATTGTGTATATATACCACAACTTGATCAGCCACTCATCTGTTGTTGGACACCTGGGTTGCTTCCAGGTTTTGGCTATTACAAATTGTGCTGCCAAGAACATATGTGTACACAGATCTTTTGGGATGGATATATTGGGTTCCTTAGGATATATCCCCAGGACAGGAATTGCAGGATCATAGGGTAGGTCCATTTCTAACCTTCTGAGAGTTCTCCAGACTGTTCTCCACAGAGGTTGGACCAATTTACATTCCCACCAGCAGTGTAGGAGGGTTCCTTTGATCCCACACCCTCTGCATCATTTGCTGCTGTTACCTTTTCTGATGTATGACATTCTCACAGGAGTGCAGTGGTATCTCATTGTTGTCTTTATTTGCATTTCTCTGACAATCAAAGACTTTAAGCAATTTTTCCTGTGTTTCTTGGCCTTTTGGATCTCTTCTGTGGTGAATATTCTGTCCATGTCCTCCCCCCACTTTTGGATGGGGTTATTTGTTTTCTTGTTGTTGAGTTTGGTAAGCTCTTTATATATGTTGGTTATTAAACTCTTGTCTGATGTATGGCATGTAAAGATCTTCTCCCATTCTGTGAGGGGTCTCTTGGTTTGGGTAGTGGTTTCTTTTGCTGTGAAGAAGCTTTTCAATTTGATGTAGTCCCATGGGTTTATACTTGTTGGATAGTATGCCAGCTCCCCCTGGCTTCTGCTTAACCATATGCCTATATAGGGATAGATTTAATCCCATTCAAAGCTTTGGTCTATTTACATAAATCACTTTTACATTTACATAAAGCACCACACTCCCTCCAGGGCATTGGTGGTTTAGTGCTAGAATTCTCACCTGCTTCACCCCCTCTCCTTGTCACACCCTGATCCTCTCCTTGTCACACCCCGATCTTCCACCAGTCACTTTTCGCTCCACCCTCTCTATATCACATCCTGTTTCCACCCTACTTGGAGAGTATAAAACAGCTGCTCTTCTGATTAAAGACACTTGGAAATTGCTTTCCGGCTCCGAGAGTTCTAGAGTGTATCTCCTGCGAAGTTAATGCGGCACGAGTTCCTGATCCCTCTCCCACGCAGCAGCCTAGATCGGCTCCAGTTGAGTTCTCTCCAACCCAGAGAGCACTAGCTCGGGAAGAAGTACCCTCAGGCTATCCCGGCATATATTTGCTTTAGTTTTCTTTGTAATTGGAATCGTTTCATTGAAGATGTCTTTAAAACTTATGCGGAAAAGACTTCTGCCAATATTTTCTTCTAAGTATCTGATAGTTTATGGTCTAATATCCAAGTCCTTGATCCACTTGGAATTTACTTTTGTATTTGGTGAAATACAGTGGTTCAGTTTCATTCTTCTGCATGTTTCAACCCATTGTTTCCAACACCATTTGTTGAAGAGACTCTGCTTTCCCCATTTAATAGTCTGGGCCCCTTTGTCAAAGATTAGATGTCCATAGGTGTGGGGCCTCACTTCTGGGCTTTCAATTCTATTCCACTGGTCAGTGTGTCTATTCATGTTCCAGTACCAAGAAGTTTTGATGACAATGGCCCATAATACAATTTGAGATCTGGGAGTGTGATGCCTCCGGTTCTGTTCTTTTTTCTCAAGATTGTTTTGGCAATTCTAGGTCTTTTCTGGTTCCATATAAACATTTGTAGCATTTGTTCTATTCTCCTAAAAAATGTGCTTGGGATCTTGATGGGGATAGCATTAAATTTGTAGATGGCTCTGGGTAGTATGTTCATTTTGATGATGTTACTTCTCTCAACCCATGAACATGGAATATCTTTCCACTTCTTTGTGTCTTTTTCAATTTCCTTGCATAGTGAGTCATAATTTTCAGTATACAAGTCTTTCACTTCTTTGGTTAGGTTTACTCCTAGATATTTTATTGTTTTTGTTGATATAGTAAAAGGAATTGATTTCTGGATTTCAATTTCTTCTAGCTTATTGTTTGCATAGAGGAATGCCACTGACTTTTGAATGTTAATTTTGTAGCCTGACACCTTATTGTATTTCCTGATGATTTCCAAAAGTTGGTGGAATAGACTCGAGGTGGTGTCTCAACTGACAGACCGTCTGACTGTTACTAGCCACTTAGTCTCTCCCTAGGATCCTCTCTGTCACCTGCCACGTGTGTCTGTACTCACCGGTGATTTGGTGGGTTCCTGTAGTTGTTCTAGTCCTGTCTTGTTTCAGTCCCAGGTGGTCTCCTTTGGTATTCCTAGTTGATCCCGGAGAGGAGAGGAGAGGAGAGGAGAGGAGAGGAGAGGAGAGGAGAGGAGAGGAGAGGAGAGGAGAGAAATAGATCTGTTGCTGCTCGTAGCCCTGCCTCCGGAAGTCCCTTTAAGTTTATTTCAGATTGCTGAGTCTTTGCCCATTTGTTTCTATCTAACCTATTGTGTGGATGAGTTTCTGTAGTGAATTACTCACTAATTTTTCATGTGTTCTCTGCAAATCTCTGTTCCCTGTTTTGTTTTATGGTTCCATGTGTGTAATAACCAGCATTGTGTATCTACAAAAGTCTTTTTTCTTTAAGTTGATCTTGATTAACAAACATTTGATAAGGCTTCTTTGTCTTTTAATTCTCTCTCCTATTTGCTTGTTGTTCTTTCCTATTTTATTGTGTTTTTGTTTCTAGTCTACTGCTGGTCACCTCACTGAGAATGTGTGTTCGTTTCCTCTTTTCCTATAAGACTCCATTCAGTATTTCTTGTAAGGTGGGGTTGATTGTGGCAAATTCCTTTAGTTTTTGAGTATTTGGGAATACTTTTATTTCTCCCTCATACTTGAAGGATAATTTTGCAGGACAAAAAATTTGTGGCTGAAATTCTCTCTCTTTTAGTGCCTTGAATATGTTATTCCACTTTCTTCTTATCTCTAGGGTTGTAAAGAAAAATCTGATGAAAGTCTGATATTTCTCCCTTTATATGTAGCTTCTTTCCTTTCCCTAGCAGCCTGCGAAATTGTCTCCTTGTTGTTAAGTTTTAATAATTTTAAAATAATGTAACTTGGTCATTTTGGATTTGTGAGCCTGGGTGATCGACCTACCTCCAAAATAAGTATATTTTGAGGATTGCCTAGGTGAGGGAAATTTTCATCTAAAATTTCTCTGAAAACTCTGTATCTTTGACTCAGTGTACTTCCTCAGGTATTCCTATAACTTGTATATTTGACCTTTTTATGTAGTCTGCAATTTGACAGAGAGTAGCTTCATTCTTTCTAAACCTTTCCTCTCCCTTATCTTTGAATTGAAAGACTGGGCTAGTAATGTCTTCTAGATTGTAAATTCTTCCTTCTGCATGTATGAGTCTATTACCTAAGCTTTCTACCTGAGATTGAACTTCACTAAAGATGTCTTTCAGTCCTTGCAGTTCTTTTTGAAATTTTTCCTCCATGCTGTTTAACTGCTTAGTGAACTCTGCTTTAAGTTCTTCTTTCACACTTTGTAGCTTCTTACCAAATTCCAAAGAAAAATGCTCTTTCAACTCTTGCTTATATTCTTGTAAAGTTCTCATAAGATTTCTATAGTCTGTCTCTGACAGACTCTCTGTATCTGGAATTTCTTGGACTTTGATTTATTTTTCTCCGATGTGACAGGCTGCTATTTAACTTTCTGTCTCTTTGCTTTCACATGTATGGTGTTGGTGATGTTGGCCAGCAGGTGGTGCTGTTGTGGTCTTTGCTTGCCACTTATTTGAATCTGTGGCGGTGGGTAGGGGGAGGGGTGTTTTGGGCTACCTTGTGGGCTGAATTTTGTCTTTGTCTTAAACTCAGACTGAGAAAAAGCAAAAGCGAACAAAACCCCGAGTCAAAGATTGAGAGGTTTTAAGCTCCAATTTCTTTTCTTCGGGGGAGTCTGCTAACTGTGTTACTGCTCAAGATGGCGCCAGTCAGTGCCTAGGGCCATCAGCCCAGAGCTCTTCCAACCCACTCTTGTTTCCCCAACCACATGTGCCAGCACCCACCTGAGGCTGTGGATTTTTTTCAGCTGTAGATTATGTGTCCAATTCGGTTTCTTGTGTTTAATAGTTGTATTGGGGAGAGTGAAGTTCTGATTGCAGCTACTCCATAAACCACGCCTCGAATGTATGGGAAGTTATATTCAGATTTTGAGTTTTTCCTATGTGTCACTATCTGAAATTTCCAGAAGCTCTGAAAGTACTAAACTTCATGTTCTGCTTCAGAAAACCAGTAAAACTGGATTTCTTAAAACATTTTTCCCCTGATACTTTGTTGCTTTATATTCCCTAGGCTCAGATGTGATTTCAGGGAAAAACAAAAACTGCTAGAAGACAGTTTTCATGCTTACATAGAACTACATGTCTACTTTTTTCCTTTTAATTTTACTCAAGATTTATAATTTTCAATCTTCAAGAGAGTTTGACATAAATTAAGTTACCATGTTTCAAACTGATTTTTTTTTGAATTTGGCATAATTTTGTGTTTGTTCCTGTGAACAACATTTGTGGAGATCCATGGACAGAAACATATATTTTTCTTTTTTATAAGTCTTTTTTTCCTGACCATTGAGGATTTTTCCCCTTAAGCTTTCTCCTTGAATCGAAATAAAAAATTCAATTCATCTGATATAAGAGTTTTCTGATTTGACATCAAGTGAATTCTTACTATGCTTAGGACCAGTGTTACTCAAGTAGTCTGCATTTGAAATAAAGATCAGTCAGATGTGAGCATCTTACTTACTTAGTAGCTAACTTCAAAGTCATTTTAAAAGCAATATGTTATGCATCTAGATGATGCATGTGGCTTTCCTCTACCTTTATTTGACCTATAAGCAACTTAGAAATATTTGATGATATCCTGGTATAGAATCCAGGAAAATACTCAAAGAGTTTGGTTAAAGTTTCTTTTTTCCTTTTTAAAATAAAAATACTTTATTTATTCATTTATTGGGTAGAAATCGAGAGAACCTGAGAGGGGAGAGAGAGATAAAGGGGAAGAGAGACAGAGAGACTCACTTGCCACCTGCAGAACTGCTCTACTGTTCATGAAGCTCCCCCCTTGCAGGTGGGGAGTGGAGGCTTGATCCCAGGTCCTTTCATATGACAATGTGTGTGCTCAACAGAGTTCACATCATCCTTCCTAAAAGTTTGTTTTTAGAATTTTACTTATTTATTTATTTATTTATTTATTGCCAACAGGGTTATTTCTGGGGCTTGATGCTGGCATTATAAATCACTGCTTTTTGGTGGCCATTTCTGCCTTTTTCCCCCCTTATATTTTATTTGATAGGACAGAGAGATTGAGAGGGGAAGGGAAATAAGGAGAGAGAAAAATAGAGACCTGCAGACCTGCTTTACCACTTGTGAAGCATCTGCCCTGCAGGTGGAGAGTGAGGGCTTGAACCTGGGTCCTTGCGCAATAATCTTTTAATTTTATCCAAATAAGTTGATTTTAGTTATTATTTTCAATAACTTAATAACAATATTTCCATCTAACTAATTTTCAAGAAAACATTGCTTTTCTAGCCAAATGAAAGACCCCACTTTTTCTTATCCTCCAAAATTCTAACGATATTAAGTGCTTGTCAAATTCCTATTTTCTGAGTTGTCCTAACCACAAACATACACATTTTTTTTAAAGTGTATGAGTTCCCCATAGTATATGAAATTAACACACATAAGTTTAGATGGCAAATGAGATGAGGATGGGAACATAAGAAATATGGTCTTCAAAACTTGCTGAAATACTGCTGAAAACTATTAAAGTTGGTATGGTTATAGCAAGACTCTGGGAAGCTTCTTCCTTCCAGCTATGCTACTCAAGTAAGTATAATTTGAAGAACCTCATGTAAGTATAATTGTCTTTCCTTGCAAGATAAGAAGTTTTTTTTTTCTCCACCAAAGCTATCTCTGGGGCTCAGTGCATGCATTATGACTCCCCTACTCCTTGAAGTCTATTTTTTTTTTTTTTTGGTTTGACCAAAGGTGAGAAGCAAAGAAAGAGAGTAAAAGAGCAAGAGAGAAAGAGACAGAGACAGAGAGAAGGAGAGACACCTGCAGCACTGCTCTACTTCCCCCTGCAGATGGAGGCCAGAGATTTGAACCTAGATCTAGATCTTTGCACATGATGTATGTAGTTCACCGTGTGCACCACCACCCTATGCCCAAGAAGAAGACTCTCAAAGGCAAGTATCAAGCCCACAGGAGTTGTACCACTGACCTCAATATTTCACATGCATAGTTAATTTGAATACATTGCTCTGAATTTTGACTATTTGGGTTAATTTGAGTTTTCTTCATTTATATAGTAAACTGTCACTTAATGTTGTTTATGGGTTCTCAGAAACTACTATTTTATATGACATGGTGATTTCATTTAAGCCAATTTTACCATGAACTAATTGAAATTATCAAACATTAAGATCCTACCATTTCCTGGTCACAAAAACATCACTAAAATTTTAGATTAAGATGCTAGACACTTTTTTTTTTTTTACCTCCAGGATTATCATTGGGGCTCAGTGCCTGCAGCACGAATCCACTGCTCCTGGAGGCCATTTTTCCCTTTTGTTGCCTTGTTGTTTATTATTGTTGTTGTTACTATTATTGTTGTTATTGCTGTCATTATTGCCGGATAGGACAGAGAGAAATGGAGAGGAGAGAGGAAGACAGAGAGGGGGAGAGAAAGATAGACACCTGGCGACCTGCTTCACTGCCTGTGAAGCAAACCCATACAGGTGGGAACCCAGGGGCTCAAACCGGTATCCTTAAGCTTTGTGCCATGTACCCTTAACCCGCTGAGTCACTATCTGGCCCCCTGATAGACACTTTTTAACATCAAGTAGTCATTGGTATTCATTCATTCATTCATTCATTCATTCATTTTTTCAACCCACAGTTTAGGGTAAGGATGGCCAGAGGCTAGTTGAACTAGCCCAGAAACCAGTCCTAGGTTGGATGGCCTCCTACCATAGGGCAGTGACACTCACTGAGACTGGGACAATTAGGATCTCCCAGTGAACTAACATGTTCACTTTGGTGATGTCAGAGGAAACCACAGTAGCAGAAATAAAGCCATGTAGACGTGGAAGAACAGGCAGATGCTTCACAGAGACCCTGCCTGGGAATTGCTTATTTCCCCCATAATTATGATGCCATTCAATTAAGCAAATATTATTTGAGGGTATGATAAAATTTTCTAATTGCCAGATTTCATATCCTATTAAAAAGCATAAAGATAAACCTTGGGATTCTTAAATTGTCTTCTGCCTGATTCTAAAACCACGTCTTTGTCTCATACTATTCTCTGTTTAAATATATTTTTACAGATTTATTTCATATTAAGTAGAGAGTTTAAGAGAGAAAGGGAGGGAGACACACATACACACACACACACACACACACACACACACACACACACACACACACGTGTTTCAAGGCACCACCCAGTACTTATGCTACCAGATGTTGAACCAGGACTCTCAAACATGAAAGTTCATTCTACTAGTTGAGCTAGCATACCAGCTTCAGATCATGTTATTTTATTTTTCTTCCTCACTTCCTTTGCTCTTTCTTGCTACACTAGTTTTCTCTCATTAAGCAACTTTTATCTCAGAGTCTTTTCTATATCCTTTGAGAAAAATGGACATGGTTAGTTGCTTCTCAAAACTTAGTTTTCAGATTACTTGATCAAAGTTCACTGTCCCTTAAATCCAACCAAAACTATTCTCTTGTCTATCAATTTATTTCATTTTTTTATATCACTTATTTTCTGGAATTGTTTTCTTAGCTTTTTTTAAACATTATTTTTTAAGCTTTACTATGTCATAGAACAGAGAAAAATTGAGAGGGAGGCGGAGGTAGAGAGAGAGGGAGAGAAACACTTGCAGCACTACTTCACCACTCGTGAAGCTTTCCCTTGCAATTGGTGACTGGAGGCTTTAACCTGGGCCCTTGTGCATAGTAACACATATGCTTAACCAGTTGCACCACCACCTAGCCCCTGGAATTATCTTCTTAATACTTGCCTTTGAGTTCATTGCCTGTCTTTCTACATTAGAATGTAAAGTGATGAACTTTTTCCTTATTCAGAACAGTATCCTCAATGCTCAGAACACTGCCTCTGTGAACAAATATTTGAGTTCTCAACCTGTGTGCCATCTTGAGAACAATCTACAGTGAATATGGTATTTCATTGAACAAAATTTAAATTGATTTCAGTGGAAAATGACATAGAAGTAGAGGCTGCAGAGATGTCTTCAAAGAATAAATAGACTTTTAAATTTGACTCTATTCTGTGAGGTCATAAAGTCCACAAATGAACAACAAAAGGAAAATAGTAACAATGGCTTGGGCATAATGATAATAATTAATACCTATGAAGTAGTTTTTTTATTCTAGATATTATTACAAATACTGGGCATTTTTAACCCCCAAGTACTAGATTTTAAGCAAAACTCATGGATGGACCGCTTACAATTTTTTGAATAGGTATACTATAAAACACATCAATTTTGTTGATGATGCCACAAAGACAATCAAATTGATAATGGCAATATTTGCCTGATGTTATAAACACAGTAAGAGGTCAAACTGGGAATAAAACCTAGGAATTTGATTCAGTCTGTGGTTGTGCCTACTGAGGTATATTATCTCATTTTCACTTACAAATACAACAGGTAAGGAACAAACTAATTAGGAAAACAAACAAACAAGACATGGGAGGGGACCATGGAAGGATCACAGTGGGGAGAAAGGGCACTAGTCATTTCAGTTATTTTATGTCATCAGACTTCTTTTTTTGTGAATAGTTTTGTAACTATGCAGTTTAAGGAATAATGGATTTGGGACTCAGTCCCATGCCCATGTATGTTAATCTATGTGACTTTAACCTCACTTCTTTAATTCTCAGTTCTCAAGTATGTGAAATGGAGAGAGTAATAAGCCTAAGTGTGGAAAAATTAAATCTTCTTTTTCTTTATGAGAGCTCTGAGCACCAAGTTACTGACAAATTTTCAGAAAAATACTGTTACAAAAACACAATTACCTGGACTTTATTCATTTCCAGTTTGTTCTTCTCATTGGCATTCTGGTCTTGTTTTCCAGCCCCCTTTTTCTGAGGGCCTTTTCCAAAGAAGATATAATTAACAAAGGCATATTCCAGCAAAGCCAGAAATACAAACACAAAGCAACCCATCAGGTAAATATCAATTGCTTTGACATAAGGGATCTTTGGCAGCGTCTCCCTGAGGTGAGTGCTGATGGTTGTCATGGTCAGCACCGTTGTGATTCCTGTGAAATAGAAAGGTTCAGTTCAGCTGAAGGCACTTCCTAAAGCTTGCCCCCTTTTATGCTATTCATATTTTTTATTTAATTTTTTATTTATAAAAAGGAAAATTTGACTAAACCATAGGATAAGAGGGGTACAACTTTACACAGTTCCCACTACCAGAACTTTGTATCCCCTCCCCTCCCCTGAAAGCTTTCCTATTCTTTATCCCTCTGGGAGTATGGACCCACGGTCATTGTGGGATGAAGAAGGTGGAAGGTCTGGCTTTTATAATTGCTTCCCTGCTGAACATGGGCGTTGACAGGTCAATCCATACTTCCAGCCTGTCTTTATCTTTCCCTTGTGGGGAAAGGCTCTGGGGAAGTAGAGCTCCAGGACACATTGGTGGGGTTGTCTGTCCAGGGAAGTCTGGTCGGCATCATGCTAGCATCTGGAACCTGGTGGTTGAAAAAGCTTGCCCTCTATCTATTTTGTTAAAAAAAAACATTCATTTATATGTGTATATAGAGAGACAAAGAAGACAGAGAGGCAATAAAAAAAGATATTACAGTATCAAAGCTCCTTTCAATGTAGTGGGGGCGGGGCTTGAGCCTGGGTTACGCACATGACGAAGCAGTGCATTATACAAGTATGCTATTTCACTGTCCAAGGACAGCATTCTTATCAGAGTAATGCTTATGTGACAGTGTAACAGGTATTTTGTGTTGATGATAGTGATGAGTGGTGATGGTGATCAGCAATTGGGGAAAACAAATGAAAAGGAAATTGGAATCATGTATCATATTATGCTTTAGTACTATTGCATATAGGAAAGTATTTTATAGTTTTAAATACTTATATGAGTTACTTTGTAATGTTACTAAAGTAGACTGAGTAAGGTAAACATATTATTCTCACTTCATAGCTGAGTAAACAGCAACTCTGAGATTAGTTATTTTGTCAATGATTACCCGGCTAAGGCACAAAAGCAAAGAGGCATTGAATAAAAGAATTTAAAATAAGGGCAGGGGGGTGAGAAGGTGATCTGAAGCTTGAGGGAGGCCTTTGAATATAAAAAGAGAAAATATGAAGTGGATTGTCAAGACACAGGAAAATTAGCAGAGGGAATGGAAAGGAGGTCTCTAAAAATAATTCAGGGGGTGGGGCGTAAGCTCATGAAACACAAGGACCTGCATAGGGATCCTGGTTTGAGCCCCTGGCTCCCCACCTGCAGGGGGGTTGCTTCACAGGTGGTGAAGCAGGTCTGAAGGCATCTATCTTTCTCTCCCTCTCTCTGTCTTCCCCTCCCCTCTCCATTTCTCTCTGTCCTATCCAACAACAACAACATTAACAACCACAACAACATTAAACAACAAGGGCAACAAGAGGGGAAAAAACAGCCTCCAGGAGCAGTGGATTCGTGGTGCAGGCACTGAGCCCCAGCAATAACCCTGGAAGCAAAATAATAATAATAATAATAATAGTAATTTAGCACTCATCTACCATTCAAAAGATTCTTGATGGGTTCCGTGATTTGACTATTCAACTTAAAAAACAAAAAACAAACAAACAAAAAACAGAAAAAGTAGGTATTTAGGACTACCATACAAAAAAGTTGAAATGTCTTAGATCAATAATGAGTTCACCCCAACTCTTCATCTGCACTATTCCAGCCTTTAGGTTCATGATTAGTCAACAATTTGTTTGGCTTTATATGCTGACTCTCTTTTTCAGCTACCAGATTCCAGATGCTACCATGATGCCAACCAGACTTCCTTGGAGAGACAACCCTACCAATGTGTCCCGGAGCTTCGCTTCCCCAGAATCCACCTCACTAGGGAAAGAGAGAGACAGGCTGGGAGTATGGATCGACCTGCGGATGCCCATGTTCAGTGAGGAAGCAATTACAGAAGCCAAACCTTCCACCTTCTGCATCCCACAATTACCTTGGGCCATACTCCCAGAGGGATAAAGAATAGGAAAGCTATCAAGGGAAAGGATGGGATATGGAATTCTGGTGGTAGGAATTGTGTGGAGTTGTACCCCTCTTATCCTATGGTTTAGTCAATGTTTCCTTTTTATAAATAAAATAAAAAATAAAAAAGAAGAACTATAAAATGTAATAAAATCTTATTTTGAGTCAATAATAATAATAATAATAATAATTTCAAATGTGATGAACTGACATAAAGAGTAGTCTTACTTATTTCTTTGAAAAAAAATTCAGTTTTTCCTAGTATAACTCCAAAGAACAGCACTGAAAGACATAAACAATTCCTTTTCAAGCCCAGTAACTGCATTTCTGCTTCTACCTCTTGAAGCTAGAATATAAAGAGAATTACAGTTGGTGAGCTTGATAGCTGTTATTTCCTGCTGTGGACATCATCCACTGTTTTATACTTAATTACTGCATATATACATACTCGTGCTCACTGTCAAATGATATGTGCAGGCATATATGTTTTTACTTCCCTTGGTAAATGTTCAGTGGTCAAAAGCGGTCCATCAGCATTTAACTTTGTGAATCTAATGTACTCAGCAATAAGAAATAGATTGTAGAGGGGCCAGGTAGTGGCTCACTGTGTACTGTGTATACACACCAGGACTGAGTTCAATTCCCTTGACCCCACTAGTAGAGAAAAACTGAGAGGGAAGGGGAGGATGAAGAGAAAGAGAGATCTTTGCAGCCCTGCTTCACTGCTCATGAAACATTAGTTTCCCCTCCAGGTGGGGATAAGGGGCTTGAACCTGGGCCCTTGGCCACTGAAGATTGTATGCTCTACCAAGTGTGCCACTGTCTACCCCCTGACTAAAGATGTATATTAACTTATCGAGAAACGTGTGTGTGTGTGTGTGTGTGTGTGTGTGTGTGTGTGTGTGTGTGTAATCCCCAAAGGGATAACTGAAACTTATCCAGTAACCAGTGTTTGTACGTGTGTGTGTGTGTGTGTGTATAATCCCCAAAGGGATAACTGAAGTTTATCCAGAAACCAGTGTATATATATATGTGTGTGTGTGTGTGTGTGTGTGTGTGTGTGTGTGTGTGTGTAATCCCCAAAGGGATAACTGAAATGGCTCTACCATCAAGTACTATGGTAGAAGAACACAGAATGCTCAAATTCACCAAACAGACCTTATATATTTTAACTTTGCAAGGAATGCTATACAGACTCAACTATACCCTTTCAGTTGCTACAGCTACTCAATCATGGCAAGATGAATTCTGAATTCAGCTCCCCCAGAACGAAAACCATTTTTATTCTTTCCTAGTCACACATCATTAATACAACTGATGAATCATCAGTGCCTTCTTCAAGTGCAGTAGGTGCCATTTATGTTCCATTTAAGGAATACTCAGAGCAATATAATTTAGTTTTAGTTAATGTTCAAAAGATAGTATTTTACTTGTTAGTAGCAACTATGTTTTACTGTTTCTCCAAATTCATTTGAGAATAGTGCAATGTAAACCACTGTACAACTAAGGTGCCAAAGGAAAAATCATCTCGTTAGAAATTAGTATAATGAAAATTTCAAAATTTACTCTGAGAGCCCTACATTCTAAAAGGAGTTGAATGTTGAATGTGCTTTTTTTTTTTTTGGTAAAATGCTAAAATGACATTACCTTTTAAAAAATATTTATTTATTCCCTTTTGTTGCCCTTGTTTTATTGTTGTAGTTATTGATGTCATTGTTGTTGGATAGGACAGAGAGAAATGAAGAGAGGAGGGGAAGACAGAGAAGGAGAGAGAAAGATAGACACCTGTAGACCTGCTTCACTGCTGAAAGTGGGGAGCCAGGGACTTGAACCAGGATCCTTATGCTGGTCCTTGCGCTTTGCGCTACCTGCGCTTAACCCGCTGCGCTACTGCCTAACTCCCGACATTACCTTTTAAAACATTCATTCTGCACTGACATGTTTTACTTTCAAGCACACTTATGGTAATGTAATTCTTGGCTTACTACAAGAGAATTCCTTGCTTCTAATTCCTGACATTGCTTGTTTGAAGTAAAATCTCACCAGCTCTCTGTAATTCTTGGAATGCATTACCTAGTGCCACTCTGGCTGCAGATGCATCATAATTGATCCAAAAAGACACCCAGGACAGAATTGTAATCAGCGTGGAAGGCATGTAGGTTTGCAAAATGAAGTAACCAATGTTCCTTTTCAGACGAAAACTTAGTGACAGTCGTGGATATGCTCCTGAGTAAAGAAAAAAAAAAAAAAGAAAAAAGAAAGAAGAAAAGGAAGAAAGAAAGAAAGATCAGATAACCATTTGGTGGGAATTAACTCCTTTATTTCACAGTGTACCTAGTTCATTCTGGGGAAGACACCTTTACCTGTTGTGAACTCCACCTTCTTAGACACCATCTTGTAGTCAACAATTGAAAACTGAGGAAGCTCAATTTTATTAACTCCAGTTACTGCTCCTTCTCCTCCATTCCAGTAAAATTCAATGTCATCAGTGGTATAGCCATCTGAAAACAAAAATTATAGTACAGTCAAGTAACATTCAGCTGATTTAGAAATTAATTTTAAAGACAGCCTGGAAGCTAGAGTGAAATCTCTCCGTAAGTGGTAAGATGACTTTACCTTAAACCAGAATGGCACATAGTTCTCATGTAAGGTAACTATTTCTGCTGGGCTGGATGTGGCTGTATTGAGATGGCAGGTGCATCTCGCTTGAATGGATCATTCAGTGATATTTGAATTACTATTGTATACTGATTTTCATGATGTTTACCGATAGAAACTCTTTGTCTAGGCTGGTGGAGTGGTTAGATTCCTGGTGACTAGGTATAGATTTTGACTATGTATTCGATCTTTCACAGAAGCAGCAATTAGAGTTTGGAGGAATCATATTAAGAGAGGTAAGTCAAAAAGAGAAGGATGAACATTAGATCTCACTTGTAGGTAGAGCTTAAGAAACAAGAATAGGAAGTGGAAATACAAAGTGAAACTTGGACTAGTTTGGTGTATTGCACCAATGCAAAGGGCTTTGGGACAGGAGTGCAGCAGAGGGTTGGGGAAGGGGGCCTTTGAGGTACTGGTGCAGGATGGACAGAAGGCCCTAAATCAGGGGTGAGAGGGTATTGCAGACACCTATCATGGTGAGATGAGAAATTTTATTCACATGTCAACAGCTATACTTAAACCATTAAGTTCAATAAAATAATAAAATTTTTAAAAGGAAAATATTTTATATAGCAAACTATTAAATGCACACTTAATACAAAAGAGAAAGTTCATCTTTGTTGATAAAGAAAAGAAATGGTTGACCAGGTATTCGTTAAAGATGGCAAAAAATGCAAAGTGATGGAATATTATAAAGGATCAAATATGAAAAAATATTTTCAACTTTAAGCAATTAATTTTCATGAGAGAGAGACAGAGAGGGACCGAGAGAAAGACACACAGAGAGGTACCAGACCACAGCTCATCACTGGGGTATATTGGTGATGGGTATTGCACCTGAGACCTCTAGGGCCTTAGCATGCACTGTACTGGCTCCCCATCTCAGACAGGACTCATTAAATGATCAAGACATTAAACTATATGCACTTCTTTTAAAGATTAAGTTTCCGTGTATAACTATTCGGTATATGTATGTATATGAATATGATGAGATATTTCCAGATTTTAGCCCCTGGATATGCTTATAATATGTGCTCATAATCAGACTGTAATGAATTTGTAATTAGGCTTCAATACAGGACAGAAAAACTGAAAATATAATAAAGGGTTAAGAATGTGTAGAAAGTCTGAGATAGTGCATGTGGTTAATGCAGGCTTGCCTTCACTGGGTGAGCAAGTGATAACAAGTAGAGACGATGAAAGTCATACTGAACTTTGAGAAGGCAGCTTCTGTAACCCTGGCTAGTTTCTGCCCTACTAAAAGGTATCCCCCCAGTTGTGTATCTTATGCTGAGGCTAAACTTTCCCAGACACAGCTATGCAGGGAAGATAACAGTAACTAAGGGAACCAGATCCTGAGCAACGGGTGCCAATCCCATCTCTTAACCTTGCAGCCTCTGCTTCTGTAATGGCACTTTTGCTCTTAAGCCTCTTCCCCCTATATAAGCTTTTACAGACCCTTTGTTTGGTGCTAGAGGTATCAGAATGATCTGAGCCCCTGGCACATGTGTAAATAAAAGGCTTCTTTTTTTCATCCATCAACCTTGGTTTTAGTCATCTTGCTTATTAATAGAGTTCCTTAATATATATATATATATATATATATATATATATATATATATATATATATATATATATATATATA
This sequence comes from Erinaceus europaeus, assembly GCF_950295315.1. Taxonomy (NCBI): domain Eukaryota; kingdom Metazoa; phylum Chordata; class Mammalia; order Eulipotyphla; family Erinaceidae; genus Erinaceus; species Erinaceus europaeus. The sequence goes on from NC_080164.1 coordinate 147,991,177, forward strand.
TGGCTTTTGACTATAGAGGAGTATAGACTGCAGAGAAGGGTCTACTTTATAATCTTCTTCTTTTCTCCTTTTTAAAATTATTCTGTTATTGCCTCTAATTGGGGCTTGGTGCTTGCATGATGAATCCACTGCTTCTGGCAGCCACTTTTTCATTCATTCATTCATTCATTCATTCATTCATTTATTCTTTCTTTCTTTCATTGCACAGAGAGAAATTGAGAGGGGTAGGGGGGATAGAGAGGGAGAGAAACAGAGAAATATCTGCAGTATTTTCTTCACCACTTGTGAAGTTCCCCCCTGCAGGTAGGAACCAGGGCTCAAACCCAGGTCCTTGTGCATGGTAACTTAACCATTTGCACTACCACCCAGTTCCCCTTCTTTCCTTACTCCTTTCACTTCTGCCTCCATTAGCCAGTGTTCTAGTTGTACTATGACCCTATCTCAGAGTATCTCACATAGAAAGAAAGTACAGCTATATTTAAAAATCTAAAATTCATTTAAGGCATATAGAAGAACTATCTCTTTATACCTTCTTAGAGAAACAGATCTTTCAAAGTTCATTTTTTATTTTATTCACCTTAAATAAAAAGCATCAAGTCTTTTTTTTCCATTAGAATTATGACACCTTGTGTTTCAAAGGTAACCATATAATGTAGTAGACATGATGTTGACCTACTTTTGATTAAAACCAGTAGCAGCTTTTCAAGAGATAAAAATAATATATTTAAAAATTTAGAAGTTGAATGCCAAATGCCAAAGGATCACCATCAACATGTCACTGCAAGAATGTAAGACATTTTAAGCTATTCTTTCCGTTTTTTTTGAGAGGGAAATAAAAGTGTCAACTTTATTGCTTTAAATATTTCTAGTTCCTTTTAAAAAAATCTCCTTTTGGAGTCTTTATCCTTAACTCACTGAAGTGAAAACTGGTTTATAATTGTCACTTGTGCTGCTCTGTAGAGGTTATTTGCTGAAGAAGCTTCAATTTTTATTTTTCTTTAAACCACTTTGAGGGCAAAAATGTGTTCTCTCTTTAAAGTGTTTCCCATTACCAGTAGTCTATTTTATCATATTTCAGTTGCAGGCATAGATGTAGATGATGTTTACTTCTAGACTTTATCCCCAGTGTCTGAAAGATTTTGCTTATTGGACTTAGAGCAAATTACATGGGAGTAGTTAACATTGAGTTTCCAGATGTCAGCACATGGCCTCCCCCCTGCTGCTCCAGTCTCTAAGGGCAGTAGCAATGGAGAATCACAGTTGCATTTGGTGAGTCTTAGGGGAGCCCTCTCCTCCCTTCAGCAGTCTTTTTGGTGGTAAAGCAGACTGGAAGTGGTGCCTCAACTGGTAAACTGCTAGGCTGTTACCAGCCCCTCAATCTCTCCTTAGGCTCCTCCTTGTCCACAAGCCACACATGTTTGCACTCACTGGTAGTTTGGTGGGTTCCTGAAGTCATTCTAGTCCTGCCTTGTTGTGGTCCCAGGTGGTCTCCTTTGATATTCCTAGTTGACCTGGGAGAGGAGAGGAGAGAAACACAGCTGCTGCTGCTCCATAGCCCCGCCTCCAGAAGTCTTGTAAGAAATGACTATACTCTTTCCAAAATGACTATACCATTTAGCATCCTTGCCTGCAGTGAATGAGTTGTACATCTTCAGGAGCATTTAGTAGTGTTGGCATTCCAGATTTTGGTAATTTTAATAGGTTTGTACTGGCACTGCATTGTTGTTTAAATGTATATTTCCCTAACAACATATAATATGAAAAAAATCTTTCCATGTGCTTATTTGCCATCTGTATGCCTTTAGTTTGTTGTTTATTAAAGTCCTTGGCACATTTTTCAGCTGTTTTTTATTTTCTTATTGCTGAATTTTAAGAATTATGTATGTATTTTGAATAGCAGGCACATAAATGTGTCTTTTGGAAATGGGTTCTCCCAGTTCATGATTTATCTTTTCATGCTCTTGAGTTTGGAACATTTTATCACATTCTCCTAATGGTGTTAAGAATCACAGTCTTAGGGGAGGGGTAGATAGCATAATGGTTATGCAAACAAACTGTCATGCCTGAGTCTTCAAAGTCCCAGGTTCAATCCCCTACACCACCGTAAACCAGAGCTGATCAGTGCTCTGGTAAAAAAAATTGTCATCAGGCTGAATACAGAATTAGCAAGATTGAGGATGAACTAGAGACAACTTAAAAAGAAGTAAGAGATCTCAAAAAGAGACTAAGAGATACTGAAAACAACAACAGAAACTTATGGGATGACTTCAAAAGAAATAATATATACATTATTGGCTTACCAGAGGAAGAGAGGGAGGGGAAGAAAGCATTCTTCAGAACATAAGAGCTGAGAACTTCTCTATTCTAGACAACATAAAAGACATAAAGGTTCAAGAAGCCCAGAGGATCCCAAACAGAATTAACCAGACTTAAAGATACCAAGACACATAATATTTAGAATGGAAAGGAATAAGGATAAAGAAAGGACCCTGAAGGCTGCAAGAGAAAAACAAAGATTAGCAGAAGATTAGCAGAAGACTTCTCCACACAAACACTATAGGCCAGGAGAGAATGGCAAGATATCTATAGAGTGCTCAATGAGAAAGGCTTTCAACCAAGACTATTGTATCCTGCTGGAGTGTGATTCAGACTAGACAGAGGCACAAAAACTTTCTCAGACAAGCAACAGTTGAAAGAATCAACTATCACCAAGCCTGCCCTGAAAGAAGTTCTGAATGGTCTCCTATAAACAGTCAGACCACCATAAATATGCCACATATCAGAACATTCTAAAAATCTATAAGAATGGTGTTAAAATATCTTCAATCTTTGATATCATTAAATGTCAATGGCCTGAATTCACCTATTAAAAGGCACAGAGTAGGAAGATGGATCAGAAAACACAACCCAACAATATGCTGTCTACACAAAACCCACCTAACTCAACAGGGAAAACACAGACACAAAGTGAAAGGTTGGAAAACTATCATACAAGCCAATGGCCCACAAAAAAGGGCAGGAACAGCAATTCTCCTATTTGATATGACAGACATTAAGACAAATAAAGTGAAAAAAGATAGGGATGGACACTACTTAATGCTCAGAGGATCAGTCAATCAAGAGGAATTAACAATTATTACCATCTATGCACACAATGAGAAACCCATCTAAATATATCAAACGTCTACTGAAAGAGCTACAGCAATATATTAACAGCAACAAAGTCATAGTAGGGGACTTCAACACCCCACTCTCTCAACTTGACAGATTATCCAGGCAGAAAATCAATAAAGAAATGAGGGAACTAAATGATGAGGCATATAGCTAGAACAATTAGATATTTTCAGAGTCATTCACCCCAAGAAACTGAAATACACAGTTTACTCAAGTCCACATAAGTCATTCTCAAGGACAGACTATATGTTAGGCCACAAAGACAACATCAGCAAATTCAAGAGCATTGAAATCATCCCAAGAATCTTCTGAGACCACAGTGAAATTAAACTAACACTTAACAATAAACAAAATATTAGTAGTAGTCCCAACATGTGGAAGCTTAATAGTCCACTACTTAAGAACTACTGGGTCAAAGAGGAAATAAAGGAGGAAATCAAAATGTTTTGAGAGTTCCATGAAAATGAGGACACAAGTTATCAAAATATTTGGGACACATATAGGGCAGTACTGTGAAGGAAATTCACAGCCATACAAGCACACATTGGGAAATAAGAAAAAGCACAAATAAAAAACCTGATTGCACACCTTAAAGACCTAGAAGAAGAAGAAGAAGAAGAAGAAGAAGAAGAAGAAGAAGAAGAAGAAGAAGAAGAAGAAGAAGAAGAAGAAGAACAAAGGAACCCTAAAGCAACCAGAAGGATAGAAATCACTAAAGTTAGGGCAGAAATCAGTAACATTGAAAATAAGAAAACCATACAAAAGATCAATGAAAGTCAAGTTTGGTTCTTCAAAAGAGTGAACAAAATCTGCAAACCTTTAGCCAGACTCACAAAACAAAAAAGGGAGAAGACCCAAATCAATCATATTGTAAATGAAAGTATATCACAATAGACACCACAGAGATACAACATATCATGTGAGGCTTCTATGAACAACTATATGCCACCAAGCTAGAGAACCTGGAAGAAATGGATGGTTTCATAGATACCTACGAACTTCCAAAATTAAATAAAAAGGAACTAGATAATGTGTATTGTTGGGACTATGTGATAGCTTGGTAGAGCGTAGGGGAGCTCTCCCATCTTTGGATGGAGGTCTGGATAGACACCCCGCTGGTAAGTCTCTCTCATCATAGAGGTGAGCCAAGAGGGAAAAAGTCTCCCAGACTAAGCTTGCTTTGTTAGTCTCTCAAGCCCACAGAAACCCCAATACTTCCCTCTATTAACTGCAGGCCACATGGCCACCTACTTTAAGATTCACTTATTCAAAATCACCTTCTTCTGATCACAGAAGAACACACCTTATCACACACTCCTAGCAGTGCCCTTTGATGTCCTCAATTTGTATCAAACCTTGCTTATCTTCTCTCTATCTTGCCTTAACTGGTTCAACCCCTCTCTTCCCCTCAAACACCTTTGGGTAATTAAATGCCTGCATCAGGAGACTAATTATCTTGACCTTTATGTATCTGCATCAATTCTTGTCATACCAGCCCCCTACCATAGGGGCAAGCCGACCTTTAAGAAACCTGTAATTTCTGACATATTTCAACAATAATTCCCTTTGTTTGGTTTTATATTTAACTCATGTCCACCTGCTAATAAAGGAGATCTGAGCACGATGAAACTCTCCCCGGTGTCTTTTACTTCGTGTCGAGCGAGAAAGAACCGGTCCATTACCTTTCCCCTGGAGATCTCCCTGCCAGAGACCCTGACAGTGTATAGTCCTATCACAGCCAACTAAATTGAAACAGTTATCAAAACCCTTCCCAAGAATAAAAGTCCTGGACCAGAGGGCTTTACAAGTGAATTCTCCAAAACCTTCATGAAGAGTTAATACCTCTATTATTGAAAGTCTTCCAGAAGATCGAAGACACAGGAATCTCCCTTCCAGTTTCTATGACACCAGCATCATTCTGACCAAGAGCAGACAGGGACACAACCAAAAAAGAAAACTACAGACCAATATCTCTGATGAACATAGATGCTAAATATTAAACAAAATTCTAGCCTACCAGATATAGCAGTATATTAAAAATATTGCTCATCATGACCATGTGGGGTTTGTCCCAGGGATGCAAGGCTGGTTTAATATATGTAAATCAATCAACATTATCCACCACATCAGTAAAAGCAAGACTAAAACCCACATGGTCATATAAATAGATGTACAGAAAGCCTTTGACAAAATCCAACATCTCTTTATGATCAAAACACTACAAAAAATGGGAATAGATGGAAAATTCCTGAAGATAGTGGAGTCTATATATAGCAAATCTACAGCCAATATTATACTCAATGGTGAAAAACTGGAAGAATTTCCCCTCAGATCAGGTACTAGACAGGGCTGCCCACTAATACCATTACAATTCAACATAGTGTTGGAAGTTCTTGCCATGGAAATTAAGCAGGAGCAAGGAATTAAAGGGACACAGGTTGGAAGAGAAGAAGTCTAACTCTCCTTATTTATAGATGACATGATAGTATACATAGAATAACCTAAGGAATCCAGCAAGAAGCTTTTGGAAATCATCAGGCAATACAATAAGGTGTCAGGCTACAAAATTAACATACAAAAGTCAGTGGCATTTCTCTATGCAAACACTAAGTTAGAAGAAGTTGAAATCCAGAAGTCAATTCCTTTTACTATAGCAACAAAGACAATAAAACATCTAGGAATAAAACTAACCAAAGAAGTGAAAGACTTGTATACTGAAAATTATGAGTCACTACTCAAGGAAATTGAAAAAGACACAAAGAAGTAGAAAGATATTCCATGTTCATGGGTTAGATGAACTGCCATCACTAAAATGAATATACTACCCAGAGCCATATATTAGTTAATGCTATCCCCATCAAGATCCCAATCACATTTTTTTTTGAGAATAGAACAAATGTTACAAATGTTTATCTGGAACCAGAAAAGACCTAGAATTGCCAAAACAATCTTGAGAAGAAAGAACAGAACTGAAGACATCACACTCCCGGATCTCAAATTGTATTATAGGCTCATTGTCATCAAAACTGCTTGGTACTGGAATGTGAATAGACACACTGACCAATGGAATAGAATTGAGAGCCCAGATGTAAGCCCCCACACCTATGGACATCTCATCTTTGACAAAAGCACTTATACTATTAAATTGGGAAAGGGGAGTCTCTTTAACAAACGGTTGAAACATGCAGAAGAATGAAACTGATTCATTATATTTCACCAAACACAAAAGTAAATTCTAAGTGGATAAGGACTTGGATGTTAGATCAAAAACTATCAGATACTTAGAGAAAATATTGGCAGAACTCTTTCCTGCATAAATTGTGAAAACATCTTCAATGAAACAATTACAAAGAAGACTAAGGCAAGTATAAACCGATGGAACTAAATCAAATTAAAAAGCTTCTGCACAGCAAAAGAAACCACTACCCAAACCAAGAGACCCCTCACAGAATAGGAGAAGATCTTTACATGCCATACATCAGACAAGAGGCTAATAACCAAAATATATAAAGAGCTTGCCAAACTCAACAACAAGAAAACAAATAACCCCATCCAAAAATGGGTGGAGGACATCGACAGAATATTCACCACAGAAGAGATCCCAAAGGCTGAGAAACATATGAAAAAATGCTTAAAGTCTTTGATTGTCAGAGAAATGCAAATAAAGACAACAATGAGATACCACTTCACTCCAGTGAGAATGTCATACATTAGAAAAGATAACAGCAGCAAATGTTGGAGAGGGTGTGGGGTCAAAGCAACCCTCCTGCACTGCTGGTGGGAATGTAAATTGGTCCAACCTCTGTGGAGAACAGTTTGGGGAAATCTCAGAAGGCTAGAAATGGACCTACCCTATGATCCTGCAATTCCTCTCCTGGGGATATGTCCTAAGAAACCCAACACACCCATCCAAAAAGATTTGTGTTTACCTATGTTCTTGGCAGCACAATTTGTAATAGCCAAAACCTGGAAGCAACCCAGGTGTCCAACAACAGATGAGTGGCTGATCAAGTTGTGGTATATATACACAATGGAATACCACTCAGCTATTAAAAATGGAAATTAAAAATTTCACCATTTTCAGCTCATTTTGGATGGACCTTGAAGAAATCATGTTAAGTGAAATAAGTCAGAAACAGAGGGATGAGTATGGGATGATCTCACTCTTAGGCAGAAGTTGAAAAACAAGATCAGAATAGAAAACACAAGTAGATCCTGAATTCGTGCTGTTGTATTGCACCAAAGTAAAAGGCTCCGCAGTGGGTGGGGGTGGGGGGGAGAATACAGGTCCAAAAAGGATGACAGAGGACCTATTGGGGTTGTACTGTTTTATGGAAAACTGGGAAATGTTATGCATGTACAAACTATTTTATTTACTATCAAATGTAAATCATTAATTCCCCCAATAAAGAAAAAAAAATTCTTACAAAGTAAGCATATTCTGATCCTGTAACCTAGCAATTTCACTTCTTGGTATTTACTCCTGAGGGAACTAAAAAACATATCTATATGAAAGCTGTACAAATATTTTCTTTTTTGATATTTATTTATTCCCTTTTGTTGCTCTTGTTTTATTGTTGTAGCTATTATTGTTGTTATTGATGTCAGCGTTCTTGGATAGGACAGAGAGAAATGGAGAGAGATGGGGAAGAGAAAGATAGACACCTGCAGACCTGCTTCACCGACTGTGAAGCGAGGAGCCGGGCTCAAACCGAGATCCTTACCACAGGTCCTTGCACTTTTGTGCCACGTGCGCTTAACCCGCTGCCTGACTCCCTGTACAAATATTTTCATAGAAGCTTCATTCATAATTATTAAAACTTGAAAACAAGCCAAATGACTTGCAGTAGGTAAATGAATAAATTGTATCATATGGTGGGTTATTATTCAGTTCTAAGAAGAAATGAGCTACCCAACTATAAAAAGATACGAAGTAAACTTTTTTTGCCTTCGAGGTTATTGCTGAGACTTGGTGCCTGCACCACAATCCTCTGCTCCTGGAGGCCATTTTTCCATTTTTCCATTGTTATTGTTGTTATAGCTGTTGTTGTTGGATAGGGCAGTAGAAATCGAGAGAGAAGTGGAAGACAGAAAGGGGAGAGTCAGACACCTGCAGACCTGCTTCACTGCTTGCGAAGCAATCGCCCTGCAGGTGGGGAGCCAGGGGCTCCAACCGGAATCCTTACGCTGGTCTTGAGAGGAGGAGGGAGGTAGAGAGGGAATGAGACAGAGATACCTGCAGCACTGTTTTACCACTTACAAAGCTTTCCCCCTGCAGGTAAGGACCGGGGCTCGAACCCTGGTCCTTGCACATTGTAACATATATGCTAACTAGGTGTGCCACCCACCAGCCTCTAAGTGCAAGGTTCTAAGAGAATGAAGCGCAATTCAAAAATGTTGTATACTATATTATTTTTAACTATATGATATTCTGGAAAAGGCAAAACTATGGAGACAGTAGAAAGGTGAGTGGTTGCCTGGGGCTGAAGATGTGGAAGGATGAACACTGAGAATGTACAAGTCAATAAAAATACTCAAGTCTTAATGAGATACAAATTTGGGGTGATTATAATGTATCCTAGTAGACTCATCACTCTTACGAAGTGCACCATTCTAGAGGAGGTGTTGCTAATGAGGAATTTGAAGTTCTTGCACATGGTACTGTGTGCACTTAATTGAATGTCCCACCCCCTGCCCCCTCTCCTCCTCAACTTCACCATGCTAATCCCTGCCAAGCTAGCTTCTCAGGCAGGAGAGAGAGACGACCAGGGACTCATGGCTGAGTGGTACGCAGTTCAGTCTTTATTCATGTGGAACACAGCGCAATCTAAGCTATCTCTAATCACAATCCTGTCCTTATATATCCTGAGGCAGAAGAGTCAGGTCCGAAGAGGATGTACATAGGGTAGGGGGTGGGAAGAAGGAAAAAGCATGCAAAACAGTGAGGATTAAACAAATGCCCTGGAGGCAGGGTAGTGCTTAGTTAACAGTGGTTATGTAAATAGAATGCAGTGTTAAGCAGGGGGGTAATTCAGGAATAAAAGATAGAAGTGGGCCAACAGGAGTCAAGTGATTAGGCTGCTATGATTGAATATAAGTAGTGTAGGCAGTTGTCTAAGGCAACTAGTCAAAATCCTTCCTCTTCCCAATTGAATTTTGCCACTTTGATTATGTACTTGCCTTGAGAAACATATAGAAACATGGTGAAGTTGGCTTATCAATCTTTCTTGCACAATGCTCTGACTTCCTCCAGCTCAGAGACTGGTTTTAATCTATGTCTAACATATACATGAAGCTTCTGGCATACAGTTCATTTCCAATAAAATTGTGCAGAATACTGCATTCTGCTTGTCCTCATTGGGACTCCTGTCTTTGTGGTACTGATGTTTACTTGATAAACAGGCGTTAACCTATGCATGTGTCTCAATGAGTAGACAGTTCTTTAGTGAGTGCCACTTGCCAGGACATTGAAAAGTACCGAAGTACAATAATGAATGAAGCTGATTTACTTCAAAATAAAACTCCTTTATGAATTATTTGTCTGGTAATGTGTGGAGTTGCCTCCTTATGCATGTGTCCCAGTTTCCAGAAAAATCTACATTTCCTAGATTCTATTGTAACTAAAGTAGTGGTTATGACCTAGAGGGTCTCTGGATTAGAGTTAAGTGATGAAACAACGTCCAACGTAGTATTTGAGGTGCTCATTTTGCTGGTGCAGGTCAGATGGAAAATAGTTTTGGAATCAGAATTTCTGGTTTCAGTTTTCTATGAACCAGAAGTCAATACCTAACTCAATTCACTAAATTAGTAACTTACTGATCATGGCAGCACTTTAAGTCAGCACCATAGTTCTGGGAGTAAGTTTTAGAGAGCCAGTTTATAGTCAATGCTACACAGAAACCTTCAAAAATTTGCTCCCAGTCCCTGGCGACTTCTTAGTGGTGCAGAAAGTTGAGATAAAATTAATTTGATGTCTTTCAAAGCACTTACAGAATCCAGACCTTCCACCTTCTGCACACCATAATGACCCTGGGTCCGTACTTCCAGAGCGATAAGGAATAGGAAAACTTCCAATGGGGGGGTGGGTGGGATAGAGAACTCTGTTGGTGGGAATTATGTAGAATTGTACCCCTCTTATCCACTGTACTAGTTCATTATTAAATAAATAAATAAAATTAAGTTGATGTCAGTGGATACAGATGAATTAATACCACATGCCTTTTAATTTTACAAGTACCTCTTCCTTACATTGAAATTTTAAAAATTTCTTTATTGGGGAATTAATGTTTTACATTCAACAGTAAATACAATAGTTTGTACATGTATAACATTTCCCAGTTTTCCATATAACAAGACAATCAACCCTTATATTGAATTTTTTTCTGAATTATCCAAGTGGATTTATGTTATTTGCAACAGAAAGCGAAGTGATACACTTTATTTCATTTGTAGGGAAGAATTATTTGCCCCAGGTTTAGAATTACAAGAGCTTTCTATTATGGTTGGTGCTAGAAATTCTTTTGATATTTCTGTGCCTCTTATTGCACTTTGTATTGACAAATTCTGTTATTTACTGCTAGGGAGGAGGATTTTCACTTCCTGACTTCATGTTAGGTGCTGCCTTTAGGAAGAACCAGCTAAAATGAGTAGGCCAAAGAATCAGGAATCTGGCATGACAGTGAAGGAGTGCTGCAGCTGTTGATGATTGCTGCTAGGGTATCAGGGTAATTCTGGGCACTTGGAAGTGATGTAGAATCCCTTGGTAAATCCACAAACATCTGGAACAGAATCTATGATGGGACAGAAGATTCCAAATCAAAGACTGCAGCACAAGGCTGTGAGAAACTTCTAGCTTCTTCTCCTTAGCTATCAAATTCTCCTCTCCCCACCTCTTTTTGTTCAGCCTTTTCAGCATCTGAAGCCAATTCTCTGCTTCATATCCTCCTTTTAAAAAACCTGGGGTGGACTCTATTTTCCTGATGGAATCCACCTGTTCATGCCAATATTTCATTTGCTTACATGGCTTTGTATTGAACGCTGCCTTTTGTCACCTCCATCCCTTATTACATTATGCACCTGTTGAAATTATTAAAAAAAATGCTGGATGCTTAGGACAAAAGCCAAAATACATTTTTGAACAGATGAATTAGTGAATTTTTTTTTTGCTGCTAGAGTTACATGTTTATTGTCTTAACTTGTTAATGTTAAATAGGGACCTTACTAAGAATTCTTAAGCTGGATTTAGTCTTTGATTAAGATGATTAATTCTAGAGAGGTCTTCACGTGGATTTGGAGACCAAGATAATGGGGAGGGGTCGCATATTAACTTGAGTGTTTCTGAGTTACTGAGTATTGAATTATAACTTCAAACTGGTCTTATTATATATAACAGGGCCTTGGCGATGCGGCATATAAATAATAGTTAAGAGTTGAGAGTCAAGATGGTTTGCAGTTTGGGGTTGAAATGAGTGAGCCAGAGTGGCACCTCTCATTGTTTCCCACTTCTGAAGAATAGAAATATGGTTACCAATCAATGCAGGTCTTAATAGGATTCAACAATTCATGAGGTTAGGGGTCTAGGCCTTTCTTTCTTAGCTCACTTGCACTTTGTTTAACTAAAACCTGTTAGGCTTAATGTTCAAGGCACTGAGATAATTATGGATGATTTTTTTTGGGGGGGGGGATGCTCACTCTATTTTAGGCAAAAGCTTTAGCTCTCTTTGGAGCAATAATTGCAGCTGGATCCAAAAAGAAAGAATAGAGGCCTAGAAGCACACTATTATTCAAAGGTTACAGCAAGAACACTTTGCCACAGAGAGTGAACATCAATTTCCTCACACCTAAACAACCTATTTACCAAAGGTTTTCCTTTATGAACCAGTGACTTCACACAGTGTTTCAAAGCTGGAACACTTGGATATCAAGGATGTTGTTTCCTAGCAACAATAACTACACAGTAGCTCTCAAAATTTGCTCTCAGTCCCTGGGGACTTCTTAGTGGTGCAGAAAGTAGTGATAAAATTAAGTTGATGTCAACAGATAAAGATGCTTAGGGCTAGTATACACGTAGAAGTATCTGGCTATTAGTGTTACTCTTTGCTAGTGGGAACACTTTATTTTAGATGCATTTTCCAATCTGGAAATAAAAATTACTCCCCACTGGGTTTAACAGAGCTGGGAAGATGGTCTAAAGTTGTATTTAACTATGTCTTCTGTAATGTAGAGATTTAAATTTCTAATCCATAAGTAGCAAAAACAGTTATTTAAGATAGGAACTTATTTTTCCATTGTGGAACAGCCATAATCTCCTCTCAAGTTTTATGTTGTGAAGCTTGATCCACTGAGTCCAATTGCTAAAACACTATCCTCTTAGATACAGTGATTGGTATAAAATTAGACAGTAAGCCATTTCTGAGACAATTAGCTCATATTAATTCCCTGGTCAGTTAATTGCTCAGAAATATACATGTAAAACAAGTTGTTTCTGTCCTAGAGAAACTCAGGACTTTGGTTCAAAAGTTGGAGGAAGATCGCCTTTTCTCTTTTACCTGTTTTCCAGCAGGAGATGCCGAGTACAGGATGGCTGGTTCAGTTACAGAAGTTCCCTTCTTGTTTATATCAGTCCTTATTTTTTACCTAACAGAAGTGTCTTATGTCAAAATCATGATTTCAACTCTTAGGAAATGCCTTACTGGGGACTAGGAGGTGGCACACCCAGTTGAATACACATATTACAGTGCCCAGGGAGACCTGAGTTCAAGCCACCGGTCTTCTCTTCTGGGAAGGAAGCTTCATGACTAGTGAAAAAGTGTGGCAGATCTCTCTGTGTGTTTGTCTCTTTTTCTCTACCTCACCTTCCTACTTCAACTTCTCTCTCTATTCTAAATAAATAAATAAATAAAATACTAAAAATAATAAAATGCCTTACTGGACTGGGCAGGGAGCACAATGGTTTTGCAAAAGACATTCATGCCTGAGCCTCTAAGGCCACAGGTTCAATTCCCAGTGCCACCACAAGCCCAAGCTGAGTAGTGCTCTGGTCTCTTTGTCTCTATCTGTATGTTTTTTTTCTCTCAGTATCTCTTTCATTAAAATAAATAAATAAACCAGTACAAGGAGCCCTGGCTCCCCACTCGCAGGAAGGTTGCTTCACAAGTGGTGAAGCAGGTCTACAGGTGTCTATCCTTCTCTCCCCCTCTCTCTTCCCCTCCTCTCTCCATTTTTCTCTGTCCTGTCCAACAACAGTGACAGCAAATAACAACAATAATAATAACCACAACAACAATAAAACAAGGCAACAAAGGAGGAAAAAAATAGGCTCCAGGAGCAGTGGATTTGTGGTGCAGCAATAACCCTGGAGGCAAATAAATAGATAAATAAAATGATATAAAAATAAAATGTCTTACTAAAATAATCACAGTAGTCTGTCATTCTCACTTCCTTCTACAAGAGGGTAGAAATATTAGGATTTGCCAGTATCTTGCTCTTATAGCTGGGAAGATCGTTTACATTACAGGCTATTAGTATTTTTAGTTGTGTATACCAGAACCTGCTAAGAAAATCAACAGCATTTAATCCTAGATGTTGCAAATCTACGGCATTAATTCTGAATTTGGATTCTTCTCTTATCTATCTCTGTATCTGCATGATATCCTAAGAAATAGCAAACAAGCTACAGAAACCAGATTTTAAAAAACTTCTATTAGTGATTTAATAATGATCACTAAGATTGTGGGATAAGAGGAGTACAATACCATACAATTCCCACCACCAAAGTTCCATATCCCATACCCTCCACTGGAAGGGCACTTACTCTTTATCCCTCTGGGAATATGAACCAAAGATTTTTATGGGGTTCAGAAGGCAGAAGGTCTGGCTTCTGTTATTGCTTCTCTACTGGACGTGGGTGTTGGCAGGTCGATATCCATACCCCTAGCCTGTGTCTATCTTTCTCAACTGGGGTAGGGCTCTGGTGAGGTAGGGTTCCAGGACACAGTGATGAGGCCGTCTGCCCAGGGAAGTCAAGTTGATGTCATAGTAGCATTTTAAAAGCATTTCCACAGTATTAAAAACCATAAAGTACATATCTGTGCAACAATCCATCTAATGTTAGACTCCTATGTGACAATCCACTGTCTGAGTGGTCATGTAGTCCTTAGAGATGACCATCCTATTATTTTCTGTCACCTCAATATTTAATTAGGCAATCGTTAGAAAATATGTCCTTATAATAAGTAAAAATTCATCCTCTTGGAGAGCACTCATCATCTGATCTTTTTCTATCCTTTTGCTAATTGAATATAAACCCACTACTTTTTCTACATGACGGTACTTTCCATTTTCAAGAACATCTCTCATGATCCCTTTCAGACTCTTCTACAGAGTCTGAACCTTCCCAGGGCATCCTCGGTCTATGAAACGTTCCTCTGTTCAGCATTTTCCAGTTTGCTTCTATACCCCTTTAGCCTAGTGCTCCAAGCTGAGAGGTGGCTATGTCCACCTTGTTTCATCTACCTCCATTTGTGTTTTCACATACTTTCTCTATTGCATTGCTTCACTCTCAGGATTAATTCTGCTCTAGTCACAGAGCCACTCCTGAGCGGCCAGAGAATTAAACTGACAGAATAAATTAGATCATATCTTTTTAAATTAAGTATTAAACTTCAAGAATTATTGGTTCTGTAAGCATAGTCTAGGGAATCCATTTTGCTAAGTCAGATGTAGGACTGTGTACAAGAAGCAAAGTTAGAATTTCTAGTCTTTTGCCCACTCTAATGAAGCCATGACATCTCCTATGTTTGACCAATATGTAAACTTCCAGAACGGATTTTCCAGAGTCCTATTCCTTTATACTTATCTGCATAATACTATTGAATGTGTTGATCATTGTCTATACCAGATGATTCCCATTTAAAGATGTTTTGACTGTAGGAACCTTTCTATATTACATTAAATATATTAAAATGCATTAATATAGCATGTTTAACATAATTTACATATAACTATAAAGTACTGAGTTGTAGTTGATTTAATATCATATATATTTACACACACACACACACACACACACACACACAAACACATTTTTTTTCTGGCCAGAACACCGCTCAACTCTGGTTATTGGTGGTACACAGGAATAAATCTCCCTAGCCACAACATAATTTTCTATTTGTTTTAACATTACAGTATTTTGGAGCCAGTAATTTGCTTAAAACCCACTAGAAACTTGTAGCATGTATACATTTTGCCTATAGTGCTAAGATAACAAAATGGCTTGGCTGGATCTGTGATGCCAATGGGGCTCCAGGGTGCATTGTCTAACACCTCCTCCCAAGCTTTATTTGGAATATATCCAGTTCCTCTTAAGCATCCCACTGATGGTGTTCCTACTGCTATCATCAGGTCTCCTGACCTTAACTGTGACTCATCTTGTTTATACTCAATTTGATACTGTCTTCCAGGTTGGACTACATGCAATCATTATAACCACAGGCTCTCCAGGTGCCCTCTCTGAGGCTAAGCCTCTAGTTGCCTCTTTTCTGAGCTACACAATGTTTCCTGGCCCTATGCTGATGAGATCCTTACAGTTTTATGCCATCCCTACCCGACTCATTCTGGGGTGGCTGGCTAATGAAGAACATGCCTTCTATTATTCTAGTCACTGGTCTCCTATTAAAGCTGTGTAAGTTCAAATAATAATAAATCATATTATTATTTTTCTCTATTTGGACTCAAATATAGTCTAATGTTGTCCCTATTAGTTTTTTCAATATTTATTTATTGATTTATTCCCTTTTGTTGCCCTTGTTTTATTGTTGTAGTTATTATTGTGGTCATTGTTGTTGGATAGGACAGAGAGAAATGGAGAGAGGAGGGGAAGACAAAGAGGGGGAAAGAAAGATAGACACCTGCAGACCTGCTTCACTTATGATGCGACTCCCCTGCAGGTGGGGAGCCAGGGGCTCGAACTGGGATATTTATGCCGGTCCTTGCACTTTGTGCCACCTGTGCTTAACCTGCTGCACTACTGCCTGTCTCCCATCCCTATTAATTTTTATCTAATTCAGTTTGAATTGCTGTTATAGTCTATTTAAAGTTTTTTCATCCTTATTTGCTCACCCTTTTTGTTTCATATTATTTTGTAATATAACAAACATGTTTTTAGCATCCCTTGGTTTAGATGAATGCATCAAGGAAAAGATAGAATCCTCTAACACTCTTGGAAATATTCCTTTAGGTTGACATCTAAAGCTTTTAGTTAGCACTTTGCACAATGGAACCATTATTTATCAATTTACTATTTGTCCAACTGTCTTTATCTTTGAATCTGATCTCAATACATATAACACTATCCTGATTTACAGAGTTTATGGATCTCTAAAATAAAGAATGAGGCCTGTTTTTATTTGTTTAAAGAAAACAGGATGCCTCCATAGTTTATTGACTCCCTTTTTGTGAGTTCTAGACCTGAATCTTCTCCAGACTCAATCTACCTTATCAACCTTTGTCTTTGAATTTCCCTTCTGGGACAATAAAATGGTGTATTCTATTTTATCAATACCAATAATCTTTTGGTAGACTCATTTAAGTCTGTATGTCAAAATAATAACCTCCCTTCACAATGCCCAATTCCTTTAAATAAGTTATAATGAGTCATTATATTTTACTTTATATAGATGATATATATGTATAAATCTATCTATCTACCTATTTTTTTCCCTCCAAGGTTATCTCTGGGGCTTGGTATCAGCACTATGAATCCACTATCCCTGGAGGCCATTTTTCATTTTTATTGTATAGGACAGAGAGAAATTGAGAGATGAGGGGGAGACAGAGAGGGAGAGACAGACCCTTGTAGACCTGCTTCACCACTTGTGGAGTGATTCCCATGCAGATGGGCCACAGGGGATTTTAACCAGGATCCTTGTGCTTTGTACTATGTACTTAACACGGTGTGCCACTGCCCAACTCCCAGATGAGTATATTTTAGATAAATTATTGTGACATATATGAATCAGGGCTTTTCTGTGGACAAAATCATTGGTGAAGTAAAATATAATTACACTTGAAAATGCTAAAGTCTACTTGTTACACATCTGTCTTATTCACTTCCTCCTCCCCATAATGTTATTGGAGGGGATTAATGATTATAATACAGTAGTACAGTTGCTGACAGATGACTTTATTTCTACCAATATCATTTACTCAAAATGTTCACTAGCCATCTACATTTTATTTCTTAATAGTCAAAGGAGACAATTATTTTATACCTTAAAGTATGTATCCATATATTTCCAATTTGTATTAATTATAATAGAGTGAGTCTCTCTGGGATACCTATAATCAGATTTTTTTACCATATTGAAATTATTTTTATCTATCAAGATCTGAGTGTAATTTTCTCAAAAGATGAATTTCATGGTATTCCAGTCAAAGAAAATATATACTCCTTGAAATTTCTGTGAGAAATCTATATAAAAAATGAGATTCTAGGACACAATGTGTCTTGGAACCCCACCTCCCCAGACCCCTGCCCCACTAGGGAAAGAGAGAGACAGGCTGGGAGTATGAATTGACTTGCCAATGCCTATGTTCAGTGGGGAAGCAATTACAGAAGCCAGACCTTCCACCTTCTGCACCCCACAATGACCGTGGGTCCATGGTCCCAGAGAGGTAAAGAATAGGAAAGCTATCAAGGAAGGAGATTGGATACAGAGTTCTGGTAGTGTGAATTGTGTGGAATTGTACCCCTCTTATACTATGGTCTTGTCAATATCTCCATTTTATAAATAAATTTTAAAAAATTGTGACAACTCTTGCTGACAAAATAGCACACCTTGATATCATACCTGCTTTGTCATGCAAACGACCCAGTTTCATCTTGGGTTCCCACCACATTGGAGTAAGCTTCAGTACTGTGATGTTTTTCCCTCTCTGTCTCTGTCTATGTATCTGGAAAAGTTGACTGGAGTGGTGAAGGCCCCATGATGACAAGACAAAAAGATGGAGAAAGAGAAGGAAAAGGAGGAGGGTGGAGAGGAGGGGGAGGAAGGAAAGGCTGAGCATGATAATGAGGAGGAGCAGAAACTTTTTGTTTAATATTGCTATCATGATTCAAAGAGGGTCTTGTCTGTTAAATTCACCTCAAATGACATCTTGGGAGTTATCGTGGTTGAATGTTATCTGTGCTAGTAATTTCTGCTTGGGATAAAAGGGAGATCTCATTTTGACAAGTACTTATTATACTACCCACCTGTGCCTTTAGCTTTTAATGTGTAAACCATCTTTGAAGATAAATACGTAAAGTATAAACTGAGGTAATTGTTTTGATAATTCAAATGCAATTTTACTTTTATATTACTAGCAGTGCTATTGATGGTCTGAAACCTTAGATAGTTTTGATGGTTACCTCATTTTCAGATTCATACAAATCCTAATTTTGTTTAATTTCCTTTTTCTATTGAAAAATTTATTTATAGCTCACCTGGGAGGGTGCTGCTTTTCCACTGGGAAAGATTTGGTGCTGTGCTGTCTTACCCTCTCTCCCTAGAAAAACAAGTGGGTCCAGGAGGTAGCTCATCTGTTAGAGCACACATTTTATTATATGCAAGGGTTCTTTGCATTTGAAAAGTCAGGATCCAGTTTCTTAGGGGTTGGGAGACAGCTCATCTGGCAGAGCAAACGCTACCTATATAAGCACCGTGGTTTGGAATCTGGCATCACATGGAAATGCCATGGAACAGGGGAAATGTTGAAGCAGTTCTGGAGTTTCCCTTCTTCTCTCCCCCTTCTCTAAATGAAATAAAAGGAATTGGGAAATTCATCCTGGGAATGGTGCATTTGAGGGGCACTGGCTACAAATGAAATAAGTCATTTTTTTCATTTATTTTTACCCTGAGAAATTCTGATGATAATGATTTGTCAACAAAAATAAATCTTTTTTTTTTTTTTTAGAACCCATACAGGTAAAAAAACAAACAGCTAGTCATGGTAAAATATTTACAGTATATTAACAGAAAAAAAAATCATGGATCTGTGCATATGTATACAACCAAGAATACATGTGGAAAAGTGGTTATTTCTGGAATGTTCAGATTATGAGTGATTTTAAACCTAAAATTTTTATTGGGTAAACATGTAATGCTAAGTTGTTATTATGTTTCAGATTTTCCCTAGATATATTTTGTGCAAGTTAAGTTCAAATCTGTGAAAATTAGTCCAGCAACCTGTAGAGGGCACTCAAGACCTTCCGGATTCACGCACAGAGGCCCCCCCCCCCCCTTAATATTACATCAAAATTTTAATCCTTTCAAGTTGCAGTAGTTTTAGCTTTTTCATGATTTTGAGCTTTGGATCACTGATTCTCACAGGGTTTTATTTTAAATTTCAATTATATTAAATGAAACTAGAACAACTGTGATTAATATGCCTTGTGACAAATTTATATTTTCAGCTAAAAATATCTGCTTATACTCAAAATACATGCAATTCTGATTACCAAAGTAACTACAGAAAATAACCTGGCTTTTTTATTATTTAATTTTAAGTTACAATCTTTCCCCTAACATAAAAAAAAAAAAAAAACATCTCTTTTCTTGGAGCAATGCACGTAAGTTAAATGAACAGTAAATATTATGAACTCATTGTTCCTGTTTTTCATGGTGATGCAGATGGTAGCAATATGATGCATTAAAACTACCATCATATCAGAATTTGTTTTCATTTTTTTAATAAATTATTTGCCTACTTCCTGGTTTAATTTAGGTAGAACATACGTAATTCAGTCTCTTCTTTGTTATCCACTCACACTCAAATGACATCTATTGAGACTAAGTCAATTTGTTTTCTAATTCTGATGCTATCTCCTCCACTGGTGGAGTATACATGTAGTTCCTGCCCTAAGTATTCACAGATGTACTGCACACATACTATGTCATACAGTATAAAGATCTTGCATTCAAAAATGGCAAATTTTATTTCCCATCAAGATATTTTTCTGGTAATTCTCAACTTGTTCAAATATTCTATGTTGTGTTCGACTCCCTTTAAAATTTGCTCAGATAGCCTTAGCAACTCTGAGGCCATCTGCTTTTGTGGCTAAAAGGATATTATACCTTCTTGTATGATTTCTTGACTTTGAAGAAATCCATGTGAACAGAATGCTGTATAGCTGACAGTTCACAGTTGTTTGTATCTATCACTTATCTGCACTCATTCTCAAGTGCTAGATTGGTGTCACAGAGGTTACTGTGCTAGACACGTTGGGCACACTAATTTCTGTGTTTTAAAAATAGAATTGTATCTGGGCATAATGGAACAAAACCCCACAACTATTTGCTTATTGCTGGTTTTGCTGGAATTGATTTTTCACTTTGTATAATTTGGCAGTTACACTGATGAAACACGTGGCCTACTGCCATTTTATTTATGATCAGTGCTTTATTTCTAATGTCCATGAAATAGGAAGACAAGCCAACATAAATTTATCTTTGAAGCTGCCTGTTGTAGAAGTTTGGGATTAGTAGTTAGACAAGGACATTGCTCTACAATTATTGCTGGAAAGAAAGGCAGTGATTATCATTTTCACTTTTCAGTGGGGGAAACTCAAAGTACAGACGTCCCTGACCTGATTGGAAAGGCTGAATGCTTCCAAGATTCTATCTGTGGAAATGGGGCCAATAATCTGTGCTACCTGACTCACAGGAAAGATAAAAAGAGTCATTTTGCAAAGTTATAGCTTCAGAGTGCTTCTTAGAAGCCATCTGTCATCAGGATACTCAGAAGCATTATGAAGTGTCACAGGTTGCTTCAAGATGGGCCTATAGCTATGCTATCCAACTGTGGATGATTTCCCCTGCTCCCACTCCGGGGACCTTTGGCACCATCTGTAAACAATTCTATTGTCACAGCTTGAGGGTAAGTGATTCTAGTTTCTAGTGGATAGAGCACAGGGATTACATTGAACTTCCTACAGTGACCAGAATGGTGTTTCTCCCCAAATATATGCAACCAAATATGTCAGTAGTGCTGATGTTGGAAAAGTGGGCTCCTATCTATGGAGTGCTGTGGTTAGCGCACGGGCTAATATTAAACCTATTTGTATTGGGGACAAGCAGTACATAATGTTACCTATATCTCATTCTAAGCAGAGAGAATTTGGGCAAGGGAAGATAGAGAATTATTTTATAATCAAATGATAAGCTTCTTCATTTAGAATCCGAGACATCCCCTCTCCCTATAATACAGGTACAGGTATTACTTCAGGTCAAAAACAAGTATCTCAATCTTCAATTTATTTAATAACTTAAGAATCTCTTATTTCCAGATAATACTACTATACAATTATAGAATGTCTATCATCTTCGTCCCTGGGTAATTCTTTAATTTTTTAAATTATTTTTATTTATTGGGTAGAGACACCCAGAAATTGAGAGGAAGGTGGAGGTAGGGAAGGAGAGAAAGAGAAAAACCTGAAGCCCTGCTTCACTTGAAAAGTTTTCTCCCTGCAGGTGAGGACCAGGGGCTAGAACCTGGGACCTTGTGCATTGTAACATGTGCACTCAACTAGGTGTGCCACGAGCCGGCCCCCTGGTCCCTGAGTAATTCTATGGAGCAGAATGCTATCCCCATATCAACTTAAGATGGACATTTACTACAAATAGGATAGACACTTCAGTTGTGGAAAGTCATTGAAGTTTTTGGTGTTTATGGCTGCAGCATAACAGAACATATCCACGGATGCTATTACTTCATCTAAGTATTACGCAAGAGGTTACATAGGCTCCTGTGCTGAATATGGGTCTCAGATCAAATCTATGGGGTTTACAGTTAACAATATTTAAATATTTTCCCCATATTTAGGAGCTACTCTCTTCCCTGATCCAGCTTTCTAGTCCCTTTTTCCAACTATGAGACCATCTCCCCAGACAATAATTTAGGTCACCTGCATGTTAGATGTCAAACTCAGGCAAAAACTAGTAAGGCCATGGGCCCCTTGGAACATACCTAAAATACATCTACTAGCGTTTTCCAAAACAGAGACCTCAAATCTTCATTTGCAATATTATTGCCTTTAGGTTCATGATTAGTCATCAATTTGTTCTGCCTTATACTGTAACTCTTTTTCACCTGCCAGGTTCCAGATGCTATCATGAGGCCAACTTGACTTCCCTGGGCAGAAGACCCCACAAAGAAGTCCTGGAACCCCACCTCCCCAGATCCCTGCCCCACTAGGGAAAGAGAGAGACAGGCTGGGAGTATGAATTGATCTGCCAACGCCCATGTTCAGCAGGGAAGCAATTACAGAAGTCAGACCTTCCACCTTTTGCACCCCACAATGATCCTGGGTCCATGCTCCCAGAGGGCCAAAGAATAGGAAAGCTTTCAAGGGAGGGGACTGGATATGGAGTTCTGGTGGTGGGATTATGTGGAATTGTACTCCTCTTATCCTATGGTCTTGACAATACTTCCATTTTATAAATAAATACATAGTTAAATAATTAAAAAAACCTTCTTTCTAATTTTCCTTTTTTCCTGTGTCTATTATCCTACTTCTTTCATGACTGCCTTCCTAGATTGCTTACATAGTCTCCTAGTTGGACTCACCAAATACTCAAATTTTTATGTCTTCAGATCCATCTTCTACACATCTGCAAGAGTTTAATTTAAAAATACAAATATGTTGGAGTAGGGCACCAAAGTAAAAACCCTGGGTTGAGGGTGAGGATGGATGTTCTGCTTCACGGGGCGCGGCAGGGGTGGGGGGATGGAATGGGACACAGTCTTTTGGTGGTGGGAATGGTGTTTATGTACACTCCTATTAATCTGCAGTCATATAAATCACTATTTAGTTAATATGAGAGGGGAAAATTGATTGAATGTCTCAAACTTTTTAAAGCACAGACTGAATCTTTTTAATACAGAGGCTGAGACTTTGATACATTGACTCTCTTAAAAGCTTAGACCAGGGAGAACAGAAGCAGCTGGTGGCACAGCTATATACAAATAATGTCAAAGGACATAAATTATGGTGATGTTGTGTATGATACAGCAAATCTTAAAAAGGGATTTTTCAAAGTTAACCCAATTGCCAAATAATGTGATTATAGCAATTGCTATCTATTCTTCTTAAACCCTAAGACAGCAGGAACATCCCATTTTCTCTAGAAAGCCTATATTTCCCCCAGTCCTGGAACCTCTAGGGTGGGGCTCACTTTCCTGCATGCTTCTCTCAATTCATACCAAATGATATTGCATCTGCCGATCCCCACCTAATCAATGCAAAGAGTACCACCTCAGCATGCTTCACTTCAGACTGTGTACAGAAACATCAGGCATGGAATGTCAACCGTTCACCCTCATCACTTGGGTGAGACCTTTCCTTTCATAGTATTCTCTAATTCCATTCCAGGAGGTTCACTTCCTAACAAAGTCACAAAACCTAGAGATAGACCAGGTCGCATGAGATAGAGCATATGTTCACATGTATCCATAAATTAGGGCAAAATATATACCTGAAAGCAAACATACACAATAGTTTGTCGTGACTCAGTATCAAGTTCATAATGAAATAGTGTCTGCTTAGACTTAGATACCCTCCTGACCTACTTCCTATTACAGTTCTCTCACTCACTCCAAAGCTAACCTCATCAAAGCAAGGACTGCAAAAGCTGAGTAAGGGCAAGAGATTGGCATACTTTAATGATGACTCTTTAGTCACTATCAGGCCACCCTATCAGCTGGGCCCTAATCGGGGAGTCCTGAGATTCCCAAACAGACATGATGGGCCTAGACCTAAAATAAATCCCTCTCTCCATTGTTACCGGTTATTTCTATCAGGAACAACACAAAAGACCCCTTTGTGGGCCCCCATAGGACTTTGACCTCAACTTGGATCAACAATGGTAGAGAATGTTCCATCCTCCGCAGGGAGGCTGGACAACATACTCTATGCTACACCTGAGGAAGATGGGTCCTGATCTGATATTGGGGCAGCTTGGAATGTTCCTACTCATGACCACAGAATGTGAGCTCAGATCTAGAGGGATGCAGAGGTCACAAAGGCTCACTCCTAAGCTGATTATGGGCCCCAGATCACATCAAATTAATGGGGTTTACAGTCAACAATATTTATACCCCTTTCCCATGTTAGGGAGCTACTATCTTCCCTGATCCAGCTTTCTGGTCCTTTTTCCAGCCATGACATCATCTCCCCAGACAATAACTTGGATCCATCTGCAAATCAGATTTCAGGCTCAGGGGAAAAAAGGAAAAAGAAAAAACAAAAACTAGTATAGCCACAGGCCCTTTGGAATATAACTAAAATATTCCTACTAGCTATCTACAAAATGGAGGACCCCCAACTCTTCATCTGCACTATTCCAGCCTTTAGGTCCATGATTGGTCAACAATTTGTTCGGCTTTGTATGTTAACTCTCTTTTCAACCACCAGGTTCCAGACGCTAGCATGAAGCTGACCAGGCTTCCCTGGAGAGACAACCCCACCAATGTGTCCTGGAGCTCCGCTTACCCAGAGCCCTTCCCGACTAGGGTAAGAGAGAGACAGACTGGGAGTATGGATCGACCTGTCAACACCCATGTTCAGCAGGGAAACAATTACAGAAGCTAGACCTTCAACCTTCTGCATCCCACAATGACCTTGGGTCCATATTCCCAGAGAGTTAAAGAATAAGAAAGCTATCAGGGGAGGGGATGGAATACGGAGTTCCGGTGGTGGGAATTGTGTGAAGCTGTACCCCTCTTATCCTATGGTTTAGTCAATGTTTCCTTTTTATAAATAAAAAAAATAAAAATACAAATATGACAATGTTATTCTCAGCTTGACTCCTTTAATGATCCCTCATTAACTATAGCAATGATTTTTAAACTTTGTCTTCTGGAATAGCTAATTGATGTTCTGGAAAAAGAAAAAAATCCTAGAAGGTTAATGCCTCTGAGTTGAAGGTTGGGCAGTAATTCATAGCATTTTGGAGGCTTATAACTGCCTGTCTGTAGAATATTAAAATATGTGGTAAAAATAAGTATAACTTGATTTAAGGAGTCCTTTCCAAAATTACTGAACTCCCAAGGGATCTTAGAAAAATATATTTTAACATCAACATTTTAAAATATCTTAGGTCTTTCAGTGACATCAGACTTCTTTCTGATAACCTGTTTAATAGCATCATTTCCCACCACTTTCTACTTTACAGTGTCTGGCTCAGTAATATTAGATGTGTACAGGTCTGATATACACTGCACATGGAAACTGTTTCTTTTATAGTGATGTTTAGTTTAGCTGGAATTCCTTGACTCCTCACCCTGTGCCAGTCAATATGACAGATTTAATACTGATATAGTTTACTGAAGGAGACTGCTATGTAACACCTAAAGTTAAATTTAAATATTTTGTGCTGCAATGACATATGATAAGATCAGGAGGACCTTGATCAACTCCTGGGAATAAGATCTTCTAGACAAATAATCTCTCTCCCTCTCCCTCTCCCTCTCCCTCTCCCTCTCCCTCTCCCTCTCCCTCTCCCTCTCCCTCTCCCTCTCCCTCTCCCTCTCCCTCTCCCTCTCCCTCTCCCTCTCCCTCTCCCTCTCTCTCTCTTTTCCCATCAGGGTTGTCACTGGAGCTCAGTGCCTATGGTCATTCTGTGCCCTCCCCCCCTTTTTTCTATATTTTATTTGATAGGGTAGAGAGAATTGGGGGGGAGGGAGATAGACATGGAGAGAAAAAGAGACAGCTGAAAACCTGCTTCACTATTCATGAAGCATGTCCCTTGAAGGTGGGATGCTAGGGCTTGAACCCAGGCCCTTGCACATGGTAATGTGCTTGCTCAAATGGCTATGCCACTTCCAGTTCCCCAAAGTACTTATCAGGACCAGGCACAGATATTTCCTATCCCTGAGTAATGGATTTATTTCCCTGCCAGCCCGTGGGATGATTTACCCTGCTCCATAGGAACCAGGAACACCTACCTCTCCCTCTTGATATCATGAAGCCTTCCACCCAAAGCCCAACTGTTCATGCCATTACTTAGTGCAGCCCTCAGATGATCTTACAAAGTGTATGCTATTATCCTCTCTTATGTGATTAATGAACTGTTGTTAATGGCTTATGCCCAATGCTAGATTTGGTGATTTGACCATCCCTATAATCCCAGGGAAGGGAATCTCTCTCTTTTTAATGGAATAAATAGGTGGTCATTAAAACAGAAAGCTTCCTAGATACCTGTTTCACAGCTCCCTTAGTTTAATTTGATGATAAATGTAGTCTATTTTCCCTGTACTTGGTTTATTATAATTTTGTCTTCATGCATCTACACCTATTAATATGTTAGATTGTAAACTCTTTGATATCGAAGACAATCTTTACAATGGCTTGCACATACTTTCTACAATGCAGCTTAAAAACTGAGAAATATTACATAGTGTGTTTTAATGAACACTTTATGTGAACGGTTACCATAGATCACAAAGTAGATAGCATTTCTATTACAGAGGTGAGAAACTTGAACCTTAATTGAGTAATTTGTCTTAGGGCTCAAGACATGTTAAGAGGCAGAATTGGATCTTAAACCTCCATGTGTCTCTTAAGACTGTCACATTTTTGTGAGGACAGATATACTAATCTTCTCAATGATTTTCTGTCAAATACTTTTGCTGATGTGGGAGTGAAAATATGAAAGTGATCTTCCCTTTTGTCCCCAAATCAGTGAGTAGGATCCAAACTGGGGAAAAAGAAGAACTATATACTATCCATTCTGAAGATAACCACAAACAGGTGGGACTATGTTTCCCTTCCTAGATGCACTGAGATGTAGCAGATTATGTCTTATCTTTCTTTAAAAAAATATTGGGGGGTAAATTGTGGTCCGGGAGGTGGCGCAGTGATAAAGCTTTGGACTCTCAAGCATGAGATCCCGAGTTTGATCCCCAGCAGCACATGTGCCAGAGTGATGTCTGGTTCTTTCTCTCTCCCTCTGTCTTTCTCATAAATAAATAAAATATTAAAAAAAAATATTGGGGGGTAAATTAATGGCTTCCTGTCAACGCTAAATATAGTTGTTGGTACATGTGTAAAAATTCTCAAGTTTTCTGCATAACACCCAACGCCCTGCCTAGGTCCTCTTTCACCATCATGCTCTGGGACCTGAAAGCCAACCCCCAATCCCAGAGTCCTTTACTTAGGTGCAATACACCAGACTCAGTCAAAGTTCTGCTTTGTGTTTTCCCTTCTGTTCTTATTTTATAACTTCTATCGATGAATGAGATCATCCCACATTCATCCTTCAATTTCTGGTTTATATCATTTACTATGATGCCTTCAAGCTCTATCCAAGATTAGGTGAAAAAGGTGCTTTCATTACTTTTAATAGCTAAATAGTACTCCATTGTGTGTGTGTATATATATATATATACATATACATACATATATATGTATGTATATATATCACAATTTTCTCAGCTACTCATCTGTTGTTGTTGGCTATTACAATTGTGCTGCTATGAACATAGGTATACATAGATATCTTTAGATGAGTGTGTCTGGTTCCTGAGCATATATACCTAGAAGAGAAATTGCAGGGTTATAGGATAGGTCCATTTCTTGCTTTCCGAGAGTTCTCCAGAATGATCTCCACAGAGGTTGGAACAATTTAAATTATAAAGTAATAAAAGATAGGGATGGACATCACATAAAGCTTAGAGGACCAGTACACCAAGAGGACTTAACAATTATTAACATTTATGTATCCAGTGAGGGAACATCTAAATATGTCAAATACCTACTGAAGAGCTAAAAAAATAGATCAACAGCAGCAACACAGTAATAGTAGGAGACTTCAGCACCTCATTCTAGCAAATTGACAGATCATTCAAGTGGAGTTAATAAAGAAACAAGAGAATTAAATGAAGAGATAGATAGACCAGACCTATGGGAAATTTTCAGAATCTTTTACTCTAAGGAACTGGAATATACATTATTTGCAAGTCAACATGGTGGATTCTCAAGGATCAACCATATGTTATACTACAGAAATTTAAAGTATCCTGCAAAGCTTCTAAGAATAGTTATATGCTACCAAGCTATAGAACCTGGAAGAAATGGAAGAGTTTTTAGAAACATATTACCTTTCAAAACTGAGCCAAGTAGAACTAGAAAACATGAAAAGGCCGATCACAGCTAAAGAAACTGAAACAGTTATCAAGAATTGTTGGGTAGTATGCCAGCTCCCCCTGGCTTCTGCTTAACCATATGCCTATACAGGGATTGATTTAATCCCATTCAAAGCTTTGGTCTATTTACATAAATCATTTTTACATTTACATAAAGCACCACACTCCCTCCAGGGCATTGGTGGTTTAGTGGTAGAATTCTCACCTGCTCCACCCCCTCTTCTTGTCACACCTTGATCCTCTCCTTGTCACACCCTGATCTTCCACCAGTCACTTTTTGCTCCACCCTCTCTATGTCACATCCTGTTTCCACCCTACTTGGAGAGTATAAAAACAGCTGCTCTTCTGATTAAAGACGCTTGGAAATTGCCTTCCATCTCCAAGAGTTCTAGAGTGTATCTCCTGCAAAGTTAGTGCAGCATGAGTTCCTGATCCCTCTCCCACGCAGCAGCCTAGATCGGCTCCAGTTGAGTTCTCTCCAACCCAGAGAGCACTAGCTCAGGAAGAAGCACCCTCAGGCTATCCCGGCAAAGAATGTTACCAACAATGAAAGTCCTGAACCTGCTGGTTTTATTATGAAACCTCCAAGAAAGAAATTAGGTTGTGTCTTTTCAATCATCATTCCCAGAATAAAAAGAATGGAGGAAGTGAGAAAAGGAGAGATGTAGAAAGACAAAGTAAACAAAAAAAGACAGATTGAGAAAATCGTCATGGCATGGATGATCAGCAGTGGAGAATACTAATGGTTTTCTTTTTGTCAGTTCACAGTAGAGTGAGAGGAAGGGGAAGCTGTGTGAAGACTAGGGATGTCCCATAGGACCTTGCCCTCAACGTGGACCAACAATGGTAGAGAATGTTCCATCCTACGAAGGGAGGATGGTCAAAATACTCTATCTTCCACCTGAGGAATATGGGTCCTGAAATTAGGGCAGTTTGGAACATTTCTACCCATGACCACAGAATGTGAGCTCAGATCTACAGGGATGCAGAGGTCACATAGGCTTTTAAGCTGAATATGGGCCCTAGATCACATCACATCAAATCAACGGGTTTTACAGTCAACAATATTCATACACCTTTCCTATATTTGGGAGCTATTTTCTTCCCTGTCCATCTTTCTAGCCCCCTTTTCAGTCATGATATCATGTCCTCAGATAATAACTTGGATCCACCTGCATATCAAATGTCAGGCCCAGAAAACAAACAAACAAACAAACAAACAAAAAACTAGTATAGTCACAGACCCTTTGGAATATAACTAAAATAGGCCTACTAACTATCTACAAAACAGAGACCTCCAACTCTTCATCTAGTGCATTCCAGGCTTTAGGATCATGATTAGTCAACAATTTCTTTGGGTTTATATGTTGACTTTTTTCAGCCACCAGGTTCCAGATGTTACCATGATGCCTACTGGACTTACCTGGACAGATGGCCCCACCACTGTGTCCTGGAGCCCTGCTTCCCCAGTGTCCTGCCCCACTAGGGAAAGAGAGTGACGGGCAGGGAATATGGATTGACCTGTTAATGTCCATGTTCAGTGGGGAAGCAATTACAGAAACCAGACATTCTACCTTCTGCACCCCATAATGAACCTGAGTCCATACTCCCAGAGGGTTAAAGAATAGGAAAGCTATCAGTGGAGTTCTGGTGGTGGAATTGTGTGGAGTTGTATCCCTCTTATCCTATGGCTTTTGTCAGTGTTTCCTTTTTATAAATAAAAATTTAAAAAAGGATTGGGGATGCCTGTAAGAAGAGTACTCTTCACACCTCACTCCTTCAATGATTACTTAGACAAAGAGTAAATGATATGTCCATTTGCTTTGTTCTTAAGTGGTAGGAAGAACATGATATTGGGTTGAGCTTCTACATCCAGTGCATAGCTTACTGAAACTCATATCTAACCATGGTTGATAGCTCAGGGTTCTAGCATCCTAGTTAAACTGTTCCAATTTTTCTATCTGAAGAAGTCTGTCCAAAGTATAGAAGCCCCAGTTATGACACCATTTTTCCCTCTTTTTAAAAATAAAGGAAGGGGGTAGCTATTGAGAACATTAGAAAGAGATGAATAAACATGTTACTTTTAACAAAACTGCACTGAAAAAATAAAATTACTGCCAGTAGGACAAGTGGACCCAGAAGAGTAGTTTGGTGACTCTCATAATGTGTGTGTGTGTGTGTGTGTGTGTGTGTACACTGTATTTTTGTTGTGAGGAACTATGAATTAAAGAGATTCCATACTTTTCCCCAACTCACTCATGTACCTGAGAGAGGCAGTTTTTGAATATTTTCCAGCCACAGGGCATGCATCTGGCACTCACATCTTCCACAGAATTGCAGTCATTAAGCCATTAAACAGAAATTATTTCCTTTGTATACCTTTCTTCTTCCAATATATTGATACATTCCTATGTAGACCCTTCCCCTTATACTGCAATTTTTTTTTAGCCACTGGGTGGGGAAGGATGGTAGGTAGAAAAGACTGGATGTTTACATAGGACTGAGCCTTTCTGTTTTTATTTCTTTTTTTTGGCAAAAAAAAAAAAAAAGTGACCAGAAAGTTACTGAATTGACTGGGATCTTCACCAGGATAAGAAGGAGGGTTTCCCACCCCACTAGGGAAAGAGAGAGGCAGGCTGGGAGTATGGATTGACCTGTCAACGTCCATGTTCAATTGGGGAAGCAGTTACAGAAGCCAGGCTTTCCACCTTCTGCATCCCACAATGACACTGGATCCATACTCCCAGAGGGATAAAGAATAGGAAAGCTATCAAGGGGGGGATGGGATACAGAGTTCTGGTGGTGGGAATTGGATGGATTTGTACCCCTCTTATCCTATGGTTTTGTCAATGTTTCCTTTCTATAAATGAAAAATAAAAAAAAAAAGAATGAAGTTTCCATGAACACACCACTGTGGGCCAGGACTCATGAAACAACATGAAACTTCCTCTTTGTATTCAATAAGCTCTGACTGTTCAGTTAATCAGTCATCTAAGCAGATTATTAAAAGAATGGCCTCTGCAGCTTTACACAATGTGAATTTAGTTCAGTGC
The DNA here is from genome assembly GCF_950295315.1 of Erinaceus europaeus. Taxonomy (NCBI): domain Eukaryota; kingdom Metazoa; phylum Chordata; class Mammalia; order Eulipotyphla; family Erinaceidae; genus Erinaceus; species Erinaceus europaeus. Next base: position 148,022,586 of record NC_080164.1, read on the forward strand.
AAGTTCAAGAAAAGTTTTGCCTACTCCTTATGGGAATACCTCAGAACTCATTCAACTTAATTTCAACCACCTTTTAAGCAGTTTGGTGGTGTTCCTGGGTTGTCAAGTGATCAGAATTTAGAGGCAGTTATTTGCTTCAATTAGAAGCTAGACACTGGAAAAAACAAACAGCTGAGCACTTCTCTCTGTCTTTAATATTACAGATGTTGATGTTTACTCAAAGTCCAGAGCACATCTGCCTATAACCTTGTGTACACAGCAACCACTGGCACCCCAAAATTGTCAATATTGTAACTTCCTTTTTATTGTAAACCTTAATTTTCAACAATGTAAACTTTACTTGACCAATATTCTGATTCTGAGTACCACCTAAAGCATCCCATGATATATCTTTTAGTCAAAGTTGCATGATTGAAATGATAAAGAGTTCCTCACCAAATTTTTTGAAGCTTAAGGACAAAATACAATTGTGTATATGTGTGCTTTTCTTTTTTATAACACAGTTGGTAAGTTTTGATTGAGTTACATAGAAAATTGATGAGAAGCATCTCTATGATGTATCTATATTTAAATTTGTGTTTTTGCCATTTATTTTAGTCTGTATTGTAACATATAGTTAAAAAAGCAGATAGTATGATGATAAACTCATGAAATAACCACCTTTTGCTAATTAATGGTCATTCATTATTAGTGAAGGTAGATCACATAAATATTTTTTTCTACTGCCATTTAATGAATGCTGATGTCTTCACTAGTGACTATTCTATTTCCAAGCACTCATCATCCCATAGACCAAAGAGGATGCAAAGCTGGTCTTGAAGAGGAGCTGAGAAATAAGATTATGTTAAAACAGGAAGGGAATTTAGAAATGAACTCCCCTATTGCTAAGTAGAAACTAAGGTTTAGAGAGACTTCTCTCAGAACATACAATTAAATTGAGAAATAGTAAACTTGAAGTTAAAAATAAAAAGAATTAAATGAGTATTGGGATAAATTTGCATGCTATTCAAGTTATTGTTGTAAAGTTATTGGTTGAATTCTAGGGAATTGAGGACATTACTGCTTTGTAGACAGGAAAGTATGCATTCATGTGCACTTATATGTGGATGTAAGTAGAAACAGAGACTTGAAGAGATAGTTATCAAAATTAAGGACTAGATACAGCAAGAATAATTTGGTGGCTAAAGGAGACTCTCTGCCCCTTTTACTTTACTTAAAAGGCAATGGCTCACTGAAAGTCACAGAGCTACTTCATAGCAGAATAAAATTCAGAGGCTGGTCCCAAAACTGAAATTTCAATCACTAAGTTAACTATCCATATTCTTTTTATTGTTATTGTTAACATTGAAGACAATCTTTAAAATTTGCCACAAGATAATTTTAAAACTGTCTTTCTTCAACTTAACCAGTGTTGGTGGTCTCAGATGCCTGAGTGTAAGACTCCAAACAGTATATGATGGGGCAAACAAGCCAAGGTTTACAGAAAAAGCACAGTATCAACTACAACAATCAGTTACTCTAGGGCTTTTGACATGGTTTCCACTATAATTTCTGGAAGGGATCAAAATTTTTCTATAGCTGGGTTTTCAGTCTTCTTCTATTCTATTTTGTGCTGGACATTTCTTTGCCATGGAGGCAGGCCTCCTCTGAGTATGGCAAAACACTAAGCAGTATATGTGGTGTCTATTGACTGAATATAGACCAGCAGCATCTCCTCTCTTCAGTTATGGTAGTAAAATGCCCCCACAGTACTACTTCTCCTCCTCCTCCTCCTCCTCCTCCTCCTCCTCCTCCTCCTCCTCATCCTCCTTCTTCTTCTTCTAGCGTTTGCCCTTCTTCCGTAGCCAGTCAACAGCATCAGGTTGAGCCTGATGTAAAGTTTCGAGACCTCCTTTGAATCTGGAGAGGTGGCAGTCGTTGACTATGTGGGTCATAGTTTGTCTGTAGCCGCAGGGGCAGTTCGGGTCGTCTCTGGCTCCCCAGCGATGGAACATAGCGGCACACCGGCCATGGCCTGTTCGATAGCGATTGAGGAGGGCCCAATCATAACGTGCTAGGTCAAAGCCAGGTTGATGCTCGCAGGGGTCTGTGATGAGGTGTTTGTTCTTTACCTCAGCTGACTGCCAACTCTGTTTCCAAGAGACTGGAACAGAGAAGTTCAGTGTAGGCGTAGGAGACCAGATTGGATGACGAGACGTCAAGTGTTGGATAGGGTGGACCGCATATATTGGCAGGTCCGGTAGAGCATAGACGTGGGAAATGAACTTAGATGATGCTGCATCCCGACGAATATCTGGCGAGGCGATATTGCTAAGAACTCGCAGCCATGGAACCAGGGGTACCAGGGGTGGAACGGATGGTTCCAGAAATTATCCTCATGGAGGAATATAATTTGGAATCGACCAAGTGGACATGGGGGCTACGGAACCATACTGGGGCACAGTATTCTGCAGTGGAATAGCATAATGCCAGAGATGATGATTGTAGTGTGGAAGCACTCATGCCCCATGAGGAGCTGGCCAGTCTTGCAATGATGTTATTCCTCACACCCACCTTTGCTGCAGTTTTTATGAGATGTTCGTGAAATGACAGGGTGCGATCGAGAGTAACGCCAAGATAGACTGGCTGGGCTTCATGCCGGATTCTCGTATCGTCAAGCTGCACATTAAGCTCACGCGAGGCCGAGGCATGGTGTAGATGGAAAACAGATGATACCGTTTTGCAGTGCTAGGGATTAGTCGCCATTTTTTACAGTAATCAGATATCAGAGACATGTCTTTCATGAGTGTTTCCTCGAGGATGTCGAACTTGGATGCCTGAGTTGCCCAGCAGATGTCATCGGCGTAGATGAACTTCCTTGAAGAAGTTTCTGGAAGGTCATTGATGTAAATATTAAATAGCGTAGGAGCCAGAACAGAGCCCTGGGGGAGGCTACTTGAGACAAGTCTCCATCTGCTAGACTTGTCACCCAGATGCACCCGGAATCTTCTGTTTTGGAGAAGAAACGATATAGTGTTGGCCACCCATGGAGGCAGGCATCTTGAGATCTTGACTAGGAGACCACAGTGCCAGACCATGTCATAGGCTGCTGTGAGATCAACGAAGACAGCACCCGTCTTTAAATTCTTCTGGAATCCATTTTCAATGTAAATTGAGAGGGCCAGGGCTTGTTCGCAGGTAGATCTTCCTGTGCGGAAACCAGCTTGGGCGGGTGATAGGAATTTCTCTGTAAGAGGAGAAATACGTGACAGAAGCAGCATTCAAGGAGTTTGTAACACACGGAGAGGAGAGAAATTGGTCTATAGCTGGCGGCCAGTGTTGGGTCTTTCTTTGGTTTCAAAACTGCTATTATCTTCGCACAAGAACATATATAGGTTCCCGGTTTAACCCTCTTCAAAGTGTCTTCCAGTTCAGACAGTGTAAAGGGAGAGAGTTTTGGAGATTGACAAGATAAACGGAAGTGGGATGATCTCTCATGGGAAATTTCTCTTTTCCAGACTGGGTCAATCTTAGCACGTCCAACTTGAGTTAGGTGACTGGCCACTGAGTTCGGAGATACGGGAGGATGGGAGACAGGAGAGGGTTGGCTACCGGCACCCAGACTATGAAGAAGCTTCCAGGCCTTCCTACTTGAGTGGGTGAAGTTCAGACTTTCCATGAGTTGTTGCCAGCAGGCTTGGCATGCTGCATCCAGGGAGGCAATGAGATGGTCAGCCACATCTGGGTCGCCCGACTCATCATACTGCTTTAGTAGTTGCTCGCATTCAGCATCAAGACAAGGTGTATAGTTAGCACGTCTCCCACGAGGAATAGCTTGGGAAACTGCTTTGAAGATGGCTTGGCGGAAGCACCTGTAGGAATCTTCAGAGGGGATAGAGTTAACTGGAATTGCAGGAATAGATTTGTTGGTAAGATCACTGAACAGATGCCACTTTGCTTTCCAAAAGTTCCATCTTAGTTTCTCCGAGCACAGAATCAGTGGGAGCTGGAGACCAATGTGGATGATAGCTGGGCGGTGATGACTGCGGGAAGATCTTGAGAACTTGTCTTGTAGCGGGAAAGGCTTGGCCGTTGACTGTGCTAATCCAGCACAGGTCGGGTGACGAGTCTTTATTCCATCTAGCACTGTGAAAAGAGCCTGGCTGTTTGGGATCGTATAATAGGGAGAGGTCATTCGCTGAAGCCCAGTCGGCTAAGATAGAGCTGTCAGCACGAGTGGAGGAATATCCCCAGTCTTGGTGATGAATATTAAAGTCTCCAATGTAAACGGTACTACTAACTATTAAAAGAGATGATACTGTGTTCTTTGGAACAAAATGGATGGCACTGGAAGTGACTAATGCTTAGTGAAGTAAGAAATTAAAAGACAACTTCCAGATTATTTCACTCACATATGAAATAGAGAACTATGGGGCTGGGTGGCAGTGTACCTGATTGAGTGCACACATTACAATGTGAAAAGACCTAGGTTCAAGCCCCTGGTCTCTACCTGCAGGGGGAAAAGCTCTGTGAGTGGTGAAGCAAGGCTGCAGGTGTCTCTCTATCTCTCTCTCTCTTTTCCCCTTCCCTCTCAATTTCTGGCTGTCTCTATCCAATAAAGATAATTTAAAAAAGAGAGAGAGAACTATAACATATGAATATGAAAAAACTTCAACTTATCTCTAATACTTAGGAAGAATTATGGTGGCTAACATTAAGGATGGGAACGTGGAACTTCGGTTGTAAGAGTGGTGTGGAATTGTAACCCTATTTTCTTACAATGTGGTAAATTACTAGTCAAAACAAAAGAAACACAATCTCACACTATGAGAAAAAAAATGCCTCTATCGAATATCAAATGACTCCTGAAGGGAAAAGTGCGCCAGTTGAAAAACTACTGGCTTATAGTGTCAGGTCAGCTTTTATGGGTACTGAAGAGTAGGTAGTACCAACTGGGCCCTGTGCCAGGGGACAGGGGAAAGGAAACACAACAGTTCTTGACACCTTCAATTGCAGGGTATTTAAATATTAACACATTCTTTTTATTTCTATTTTTGTCTTTCAATTCCACGGTTATTGCTGGGGTTCCGTGCCTGCACTACGAATTCACTGCTCCTGGACACCATTTTCCACATTTTGTTGCTCTTGTTGTTGGATAGGACAGAGAAATGGAGAGAGGAGGGAAAGACAAAGAAGGGGAGAGAAAGATAGACACCTGCAGACGTGCTTCACTGCATGTGATGCGACTAGCCCCCTGCAGGTGGGGAGAGGGGCGCTTGAACCAAGTTCCTTGCCCTGGTCCTTGCGTGCTTTGCACCATGTGCGCTTAACCTGTTGCATTACCGCCTGGCCCACACATTAACTCATTCTTATGCTACATGTACACATAAGCTGGAGCTGAAATGCAAAACATGCAGCATATGTGGACTACAAACAAAGCTTTAGGGAGTCGGGCTGTAGTGTAACGTGTTAAGCGCATGTGGCGCAAAGCACAAGGACTGGCATGATGATCCTGGTTCGAACCCCTGCTCCCCACCTGCAGGAGAGTCGCTTCACAGGTGGTGAAGCAGTTCTGTAGGTGTCTTTGTCTCCCGCTCTCTGTCTTCCCCTCCTCTCTCCATTTCTCTCTGTCCTATCCAACAACGATGAAATCAACAATAATAACTACAACAGCAATAAAAACAAGGGCAACAACAAAATAAATAAATATTTTAAAAAAAGAATTAAAAAAAGGCTTTAGGTTCTTGAGTGGTAGAGAGAACATGATATTGGGTAACTTGAACATTCAGAGTGTAGCCTACTTCCCTGAATGCCCATATCTAATCGTGGTTGACAGATAAGGGTCTAGTATCCTAGTTAAAACTGTGTCAGAGACTGCTAGATAGAAATTCTTGTCCTCTACTTCCTTTCCTCCTGCTTCTTGTAAGCCAGACTGTGGATATAACTAAAGGCAGCTGTTTTAGGGAATGACAGTCAAAAGACAAGAGTAGAACCTGGGCCTCTGGACATCTTTTTGGAGCAGAGCCACTTATCCTGGGCCACCTAAATACTTTTGGACCTTTATATAGAAAAGAAATAAGTGTCCGGTTTGAGTAAGTGAATTATGGGGCTTATTTGTTCTAGGAACCTTGTCTGGGTCCAAACTAATATGCATGGCAAGAGGACAAGATAAATACCAATATTAAGGTTGGAAACAGGATGGGAGCTACAAAGAGCTGTTTCAATGACATGACAAAGGGATTAGTTAGAAAGAAGAGCCTTTGAAAGGAGTTCTATAGGAAAGCACATCATTTGTTTGATCAGGCTCTTCCTGCTTTCCATGACTATGGTTAGGTAAGTCAATTACCAACACTCTCCTTTCTGGATAATTTAAGGTTTTTATGAGCAGACAAGGGAAACACAGTGGAATTATCCTTTTTCTGTCAGGCTGAAAGGTTTGCCTCCCTAGAGCTGTCTTTGGTAGCTAGAGGAAGCTCTGAATTCATCTCTGATTTATTGAGCTTATGTTTTCTGTAAGCTTCTGGTGAGGTCCCCTGCTATGGGATTCAAAGAGGTATTAGACTTGGTAGCTTCCCAAAGATGCTTAGAGTTGAATCAGGGAAACCAGGCTTATACTATGTTACATGCCATAAAGTAGCATGAAATAGTCAGTGACAGACACTATGGTCTCAAGAAAATAATGCTTGAATGAGTTTTGGGTGACAGGTAATAAGGATGGTAATTCCTACATTTATAGAGTACATAGAAGAAGATAAAAGTCATTTTATTTATTAATATTTTTCTTTTTTAATATTTATTTTCCCTTTTGGTGCTCTTGATTTTTTGTTGTTGTAGTTATTATTGTTGTTGTTACTGATGTCATCATTGTTAGATAGGACAGATAGAAAGGGAGAGATGAGGGGAAGACAGAGAGGGGGAGAGAAAGATAGACACCTGCAGACTTGCTTCACCACCTGTGAAGTGACTCCCCTGCAGGTGGAGAGTCAGGGGCTAGAACTGGGGTCCTTACGCTGGCCCTTGTGCTTTGTGATAAAAGGCATTTTATACTAAAAAAACAGAGACTGTAAAAGAAATAGACTATACATAATATATAAGTCTAAGTTTTGCTGAAGGAAGACTTTATGAAGACTTGAGCTTGAGAAAAATCACACAATCTTGGTATTCAGCTTACCACCCCCTTATAATGTTATAACGCCATGCCATATAGTCTCAGAAAATATTTTAATAGCAAAAGAAAGCAAAAAAATGGAAACAAATGTATTATCAGCTAGGAGAACTATAAAACACACCTCACAATACTACTGATCCATGATACTGCAAACCTTACAGCTTTTGTTCATGATAGAAACTACAATCTAAGGAAAATTATGAATGCTTTCTCTTAGAAGTGTTCACCCCTGCCACATGCTCTTATTCTTCTGTTAACTAAAGGATACAAGAATAACTTGTTTTTGGGAGAAGGGAGTCAGGTTGAAATTTTCTCCTCTCTATACTGTCTTTCTGATGTTTTGATGCTAGATCTCTCTGTAGTGGTGGGTAAAGCTAAGGACTTAGTTTGGAGTGAGAGAAGATCACAGAAACTTTTTGGGGTGGTGGTGGGAGAATGAGAGAGAGAGAGATACAGAGAAACAGAGAGATAGGTGAGAGATAAAGACTATAGCAACAAAGCTTCCTTCAGTGTGGTAGAGGGCTGGAATCAAACATGAGTGAACATGAGTTGTGCTCATAGCAAAGCAGCACACAATGGACGTGAGCTATTTGAACAGTCTTGCAGACTGTGTATCTTAAATGGTTGGTTCTATCCTATGGACAATGAGAAGCAATCCGGGGGTAGTATGAGGATGTCTTTGTAGAGAAATGTAACTGCTTTCATTGCTTAGTGTAGATGGGTGGGGAACTATCTAGAAGAAGAGATGCTTAGTTAAGATTTTTTTTTTGTTAACTCATGCCAGTTTTGTAATCTGAGGGCCATGGGGAAGAGATGTTTTGTTATCTGGGTGAGAAACAATTCATTTTCTGACAGAGACTAGTTTTGGAGGTTCAACTACATGCTCTCTTAGATCTGGACCTTGGGAAAATATCTTAATATATAGATAAGTTTGGATGGAGGAATAAGTCAAAAATATTGTTGGTATTGAAATGGCTCTATGAGCGCAATAATATATCAAAATGGAAATCTGTGGGCAGACTACAGCCAGTATGAGAGCACTGACTGTATGTCAGGGTGGAGAATGCCAAAGTTATATTTGCTTATGATATACTTTTACTACCATGTCAATTTATCTGCAGGGAACAGAAGGCACATTCAAGGCTAAAGAGTTAATAAAAGGGCTAGATATAGGGCTGAGAGAAACTCACAAGGGACAGGGAAGCCTCCCAGGGTCAGTGGCTGCCAGGGAGCTAGTTGTCAAATATTCCTAGGACCACAAGAATAGGTAAGAGGGGCAGCACCTGTGCTCAGAACCCAGAGGCAGTGACCATAGCTGAAGGTCTTCAGGTGAGAACAGAGTAATGATGTTGGTAGAAGGATTGAATCAGGAGTTCCAGGAAGATGGCAGACTGAGAAGCTGCTAGCAGCGTGTGCTCTGATCACATCTTCTGGAAACGGTAGGATTTTCTGCCTTTAGCAGGCCAGTCAATAAGGGGTCCTAGTGGTGACACCAAAGAGGTGACTATAATTTAATTATGGTTAAGAATTAGAGTAAAGGTGGCACGGACTAGCGGGCGGGCTGCTCCAGACTTCCCAGGCGGCGCCGGGCAAGGCGGGTGCGCCGGGCATTGACCTCCGCCTGGGAAGGCGGCTCCTCCGCCGGTTGCAGAGTGCTGCTGGGCGGCCGGCAGAGGACCTGGAGGGAGCACTATAGCTCAGGGGCTTTCTCTTGGGAGTCTCCAGGGACCACCACGACCCTGAGGGCGGATCCAAAGACTTCTTAAGTATAGCTCTGATTGGATCAAAGGACTTGGAGCTAGTTTTCATTTTCGAGTAATCCTTTAAAAAAGTCTGGAGGGGGGGGTTTCCCGGAAGATGGCGGACAGAGAAGCTGCTAGCCGCTGAGCTCCGAACACATCCCCTGGAAACAGTAGTATTTTCTGCCTTTAGCAGGCCAGTCAATAAGGGGTCCTTAGACACCAAGGAGGTGACTACAACTTAATTAGGGTTAAGAATTAGAGTAGGGGAAATAAATTCTTTTTTCTTCCTTTTAATTTTCAAGCATACCTCCTTCCCCCCCCCCATAAGCAGTCCCTGGGGACCAGCTCCTAGCAGGATACCTCACACCACCAAACAGGGTGCTTTTTTGAATTCACAGATACACATTTGGGAATTTCCTTGCACTGCTGTTTAATTACAACTCTTTTTCTTATCTTCTCCCTTTTCTCTCTCTTGTCTCTCTCTCTTTTTTTTTTATCTTGTCATACACTTCTTCCTTCTTCTTTGCCTTTCTGAATTTGTGAATTATTTTGGGGAAGTAATCTGACTCAGAGTGGACTTTCTATGTGTGTATCTCTGTTCTAGTTCCCTTTCCCCTCTTGTTACCCCTAGAATATACAGTGGATAGTAGATTTGCATAATTGTCTATTCTTGCTATCCTCTCTTTCTTTTCTCTTTCGTCACTGGGATTTGGTTACTATTTTTTCACGGACTGGAGAAATTGTTTGGCTAACTGGTAATGATTAAACTACTTCAATACTTACTTCAGTTGCTACTGTAATTCCGGAGGTTGGTGAGTGCAATTGTCACAAAGGTATTTAGTACAGTGTTACTTGTACTCAAGACACAACAACTGAGGAACAACAGAGCATAAAAAAAAAGAAACACATAAATCAAAACAATGGGTAGATCAAAAACAAATAAAACTGCTACTCCAATGAATGAAGACAAGAGCCCAGAAGAAACTACAAATCAGCCAGAAGTAACCATAGATAAGAAAAGTATGCAAACAATAATAAACTTATTAATCACAGAAATGAAAACAACATTGGAGGAAAGGAATGGCAGTATTAGGGAAACAACAGTTGAGACCCCCAAGGAAAACACTGATTATCTTGAGGCAATTAGAGAACTGAAAGCTGAAATAGCTGTAATGAAGAAAGAAGCAAGGGAAAGCAGACTAACAGAAGCAGAAAATATAATTAGTCAGACAGAGGATGAGTTAGAGAAAACTAAGAAAGAGGTGAAAGAGCTTAAAAAGAGATTGAGAGACACTGAAAACAACAACAGAGACATATGGGATGATCTCAAAAGAAGTAACCATCATACAATTGGCCTGCCAGACGAAGAAAGAGAGGAAGGGGAAGCAAACATTCTAGAGGAAATAATACAAGAAAACGTCCCAGACCTGAATAACAGAAAGGATATCAATGTTCAAGAGGCCCAGAGAGTACCAAACAGAATCAACCCAGACCTGAAGACACCAAGACACATCATAGTCACAATGAGAAGAAGTAAGGATAAAGAAAGGATCCTAAAGGCTGCAAGAGAGAAACAAAAAGTCACATACAAGGGAAAACCCATAAGATTATCTGCAGACTTCTGCACTCAAACTCTAAAAGCCAGAAGGGAGTGGCAAGATATCTATCGAGCCCTGAATGAAAAAGGGTTTCAACCAAGGATAATATATCCTGCTAGACTTTCATTCAAACTAGATGGAGGGATCAAAACCTTAGATAAACAACAGTTAAAGGAGGCAACCATCACAAAGCCGGCCCTAAAAGAGGTACTAAAAGACCACTTATAAACAAGAACATTGGGAGTCAGGCTGTAGCGCAGTGGGTTAAGCGCAAGTGGCGCAAAGCACAAGGACCGACATAAGGATCCCGGTTCGAACCCCGGCTCCCCACCTGCAGGGGAGTCGCTTCACAGGCAGTGAAGCAGGTCTGCAGGTGTCTATCTTTCTCTCCTCCTCTCTGTCTTCCCCTCCTCTCTCCATTTCTCTCTTTCCTATCAACAAACGACAACAACAATAATAACTACAATAATAAAACAACAAGGGCAACAAAAGGGAATAAATAAATACAATAAATATTTTTTAAAAAATTTAAAAAAACAAGAACATCACTATAATACTTGCAATATATCAGAGCAAACAATTTTTTTTAGAACAATGGCACTACAATACATTAAATCCATAATATCAATAAATGTCAATGGCTTAAACTCACCCATCAAAAGGCACAGGGTGGGGGGATGGATCAGAAAACATAACCCAACCATATGCTGCTTGCAAGAATCCCATCTGTCACAACAAGGTAAACACAGACTTAAAGTGAAAGGATGGAAAACTATCATACAGGCTAACGGTCCACAAAAAAGGGCAGGAACAGCCATTCTCATCTCAGACAAGATAGATTTTAAATTAAATAAAGTAATAAAAGATAGGCAAGGACATTACATAATGATTAGAGGATCAATCAGCCAAGAAGACTTAATAATTATTAACATCTATGCACCCAACGAGGGGCCATCTAAATACATTAAGCATCTACTGAAAGAATTTCAAAAATACATCAATAGTAATACAATAATAGTGGGAGACTTCAATACCCCACTCTCACACTTAGACAGATCAACAAAGCAGAGAACCAATAAAGATACAAGAGAATTGAATGAAGAGATTGACAGACTAGACCTCTTGGACATTTTCAGACTCCTCCACCCCAAAAAACTGGAATACACCTTCTTTTCAAATCCAAATAACTCATACTCAAGGATAGACCACATGTGAGGCCACAAAGACAGCATCAATAAATTCAAGAGCATTGAAATCATCCCAAGTATCTTCTCAGACCACAGTGGAGTAAAACTAACATTTAACAACAAATGGAAAATTATTAAAAGACACAGAATTTGGAAACTAAACAACATGCTCCTTAAGAACCACTGGGTCAGAGACTCACTCAAGCAGGAAATTCAAATGTTCCTGGAAACTAATGAAAATGAAGACACAACCTATCAAAATATTTGGGACACAGCTAAAGCAGTACTGAGAGGGAAACTTATAGCCACACAATCACATATTAAACACCAAGAAGAAGCTCAAATGAACGACCTTACTGCACACCTCAAGGACTTAGAGGAAGAGGAACAAAGGAACCCTAAAGCAACCAGAAGGACAGAAATCACTAAAGTTCGAGCAGAAATAAACAACATCGAAAATAAAAGAACCATACAAAAGATCAATGTAGCCAAATGTTGGTTCTTTGAAAGATTAAACAAAATTGGCAAACCCCTAGCCAGACTCACCAAACAAAAAAGAGAGAAGACTCAAATTAATAGAATTGTAAACGATGCAGGAGACATCACAACTGACACCACAGAAATCCAGAGAATCCTGCGAAACTTCTATAAAGAACTATATGCCACCAAGCTAGAGAATATGGAAGAAATGGAACAATTCCTAGAAACATATGCCCTTCCAAAACTGAACCAAGAAGAACTACAAAATCTGAATGCACCAATCACAGACAAAGAAATTGAAACCATTATTAAGAATCTCCCCAACAACAAAAGTCCTGGACCAGATGGCTTTACAAACGAATTCTACAAAACTTTCAGGAAACAGCTAATATCCATACTTCTTAAGCTATTCCATAAGATTGAAGAAACAGGAACACTCCCTTCCACCTTCTATGAAGCCAACATCACCCTGATACCAAAAGATGATAGGGACAGAACAAAAAAGGAAAACTACAGACCAATATCTCTGATGAACATTGATGCCAAAATATTAAACAAGATCTTGGCCAACTGGATACAGCAACATATCAAAAAGATTGTTCATCGCGACCAAGTGGGATTCATCCCAGGAATGCAAGGCTGGTTCAACATCCGTAAGTCAATCAATGTCATTCACCACATCAATAAAAGCAAAGCCAAAAACCACATGATTATCTCAATAGATGCAGAGAAAGCCTTTGACAAAATCCAACACCCGTTCATGCTCAAAACTCTACAAAAAATGGGAATAGATGGGAAATTCCTCAAGATAGTGGAGTCTATATATAGCAAACCTACAGCCAACATCATACTCAATGGACAGAAGCTGAAAGCATTCCCCCTCAGATCGGGGACTAGACAGGGCTGTCCACTGTCACCGTTACTCTTCAACATAGTATTGGAAGTTCTTGCCATAGCAATCAGGCAAGAGAAAGAAATCAAAGGAATACAGATTGGAAGGGAAGAAGTCAAGCTCTCACTATTTGCAGATGATATGATAGTATACATAGAAAGACCTAAAGAATCCAGTAGAAAATTACTGGAAGTTATTAGGCAATATAGCAAGGTATCAGGCTACAAAATCAATGTACAAAAATCAGTGGCATTTCTTTATGCAAACACTAAATCTGAAGAAGAAGACATCCAGAAATCACTCCCATTTACTGTTTCAGCAAAATCAATCAAATACCTAGGAATAAAGTTGACCAAAGAAGTGAAAGACTTGTATGCTGAAAACTATGAGTCGCTACTCAAGGAAATAGAAACTGATACCAAGAAATAGAAAGATATCCCATGCTCATGGATTGGAAGAATAAATATCATCAAAATGAATATTCTCCCCAGAGCCATATACAAATTTAATGCAATACCCATCAAAGTTCCACCAAGCTTCTTTAAGAGAATAGAACAAACACTACAATCATTTATCTGGATCATGAAAACACCTAGAATTGCCAAAACCATCTTAAGGAAAAGAAACAGAAATGGAGGCATCAAACTCCCAGACCTTAAACTATATTATAAAGCCATCATCATCAAGACAGCATGGTACTGGAACAAAAATAGGCACACAGACCAGTGGAACAGAATTGAAAGCCCAGAAGTAAATCCCAACATCTATGGGCATCTAATCTTTGATAAGGTGGCCCAAAGTATTAAATGGAAAAAGGAGGATCTCTTCAATAAATGGTGCTGGGAAAACTGGGTTGTAACATGCAGAAGAATGAAATTGAACCACTTTATCTCACCAGAAACAAAAATCAACTCCAAATGGATCAAAGACCTAGATGTCAGACCAGAAACAATCAAATACTTAGAGGAAAACATAGGTAAAACACTTTCCCATCTACACCTCAAGGACATCTTTGATGAATCAAACCCAATTGCAAGGAAGACCAAAGCAGAAACAAACCAATGGGACTACATCAAATTGAAAAGCTTCTGCACATCCAAAGAAACTATTAAACAAACAGAGAGACCCCTCACAGAATGGGAGAAAATCTTCACATGCCAGACATCAGACAAGAAACTAATCACCAAAATATATAAAGAGCTCAGCAAACTTAGCCCCAAAAAAGCAAATGACCCCATCCAAAAATGGGCAGAGGAAATGAACAAAACATTCACCACAGAGGAGATCCAAAAGGCTAACAAACATATGAAAAACTGCTCTAGGTCACTGATTGTCAGAGAAATGCAAATTAAGACAACACTAAGATACCACCTCACTCCTGTAAGAATGGCATACATAAAAAAGGACAGCAGCAACAAATGCTTGAGAGGATGTGGGGACAGAGGAACCCTTTTACATTGCTGGTGGGAATGTAAATTGGTACAGCCTCTGTGGAGAGCAGTCTGGAAAACTCTCAGAAGGCTAGACATGGACCTTCCATATGACCCAGTAATTCCTCTCCTGGGGTTATACCCCAAGGACTCCATAACACCCAACCAAAAAGAGTTGTGTACTCCTATGTTCATAGCAGCACAATTCATAATAGCTAAAACCTGGAAGCAACCCAGGTGCCCAACAACAGATGAGTGGCTGAGAAAGCTGTGGTATATATACACAATGGAATACTATGCAGCTATCAAGAACAATGAACCCACCTTCTCTGACCCATCTTGGACAGAGCTAGAAGGAATTATGTTAAGTGAACTAAGTCAGAAAGATAAAGATGAGTATGGGATGATCCCACTCATCAACAGAAGTTGAGTAAGAAGATCTGAAAGGGAAACTAAAAGCAGGACCTGATCAAATTGTAAGTAGGGCACCAAAGTAAAAACCCAGTGGTGAGGGGTAGACATGTAGCTTCGTGAGCCAGTGGGGGGTGGGAGTGGGCGGGAGGCATGGGTCACAGTCCTTTGGTGGTGGGAATGGTGTTTATGTACACTCCTAGCAAAATGTAGACATATAAATCAGTAGTTAATTAATATGAGAGGGGGAAATCAATTGTATGTCTCAAAGTTTCTCAAAACACAAACTGAATCTTTTTAATATATAGGCTGTGTATTTGATATGCGGACTCTCTCAAAAGCCTAGACCAAGCAGATTAGAAGCGTCCAATAGCACAACTATATACAAGATACTGGATACTGTACAGCAAACCATAACAAAAGGACTTTTCAAAGTTAACCCAATTAACAAATAATGTGATGATAACATTAACTATCGATTGTCTTTTTGAACCTTAAGACAGCAGGAACCTCACATCTCCACTATAGAGCCCCTACTTCCCCCAGTCCTGGAACCCTTGGATAGGGCCCACTTTCCCGTATGCCTCTCCCAATCCATACCAAATAATATTGCATCCGCCGATCACAACCTAACCAATGCAACGATTGCCACCTCAACATGCTTCACCTCAGACTGTGTCCAGAGACTTCACGTGTGGAATGACAACCCTTCAGCTTCATTACTCGGCTGAGACCTTTCCTTTTATAGTACACTCTAATTTCATCTCAGGTGGCTCACTTTCTAACAAAGTCCCATAACCTAGATATACACCAGTTTCTGTGAGAGAGAGCTTATGTTCACACGTACCCATAAACTACTGCAAAATATATACCTGAAAGCAGAAGTACACTAGAGTTTGCAGTGAGTACCTCCCTAACACTTCCTCTCCACTATTCCAAGCTTGGGATCCATGATTGCTCAACAAATTGTTTGGCTTAGTATGTTAACTCTCTTTTCAATCACCAGGTTCCAGATGCCACCTGGATGCTGGCCAGGCTTCCCTGGATTGAAGACCCCACCAGTGTGTCCTGGAGCTCAGCTTCCCAGAGACACACCTTACTAGGGAAAGATAGAGGCAGACTGGGAGTATGGACCGACCAGTCAACGCCCATGTTCAGCGGGGAAGCAATTACAGAAGCCAGACCTTCTACCTTCTGTAACCCTCAATGACCCTGGGTCCATGCTCCCAGAGGGTTATAGAATGGGAAAGCTATCAGGGGAGGGGGTGGATTATGGAGATTGGGTGGTGGGAATTGTGTGGAGTTGTACCCCTCCTACCTTATGTTTTTGTTCATTAATCCTTTCTTAAATAAAAAATTAATAAAAAAAAGAAGGATTGAATCAATTCAGTGCAGTGAGGGCTCTATAGGAATAAATATCTTGATCTTATTCCCCTGTCATTCTCCAGCATCTTGTCCATGGACCATATTGGTGAAATCAAACATAAGACTCAGGGTGAGCAGGCCTATGAATATAGCACATAAAAGTTGAACTCTCAGATATACATCAGAGTAGAAGAAGGCCAAGGGAGGTGAGTGCTGGGGACTGATAAAGAAGTGTGTAACATGCTGGTGTCGCTTATTACTAAAGTCCAGGCTGGGAAGAAAGGATCAACATCCAAATTACCTCTTGTGAACTTCCTTTCAAAATGACAGCTATCAAGGCAGTGGTAGAGTTAAATTATTTTAAAGTAAGTGGTAATTAACTAATGAATGAATGAGTAATTCAGGGTAGGAGGATATTGAAAGGAGAAACAAATAAAAGAATGAAAACAGACTGTATCTTTTGGATTTTACTCAGGGCTAGTCATTTCTAAAATATTGAAGTTTTTTCCTGGTTTCTTTTCTATTTCTTCTGTTTACTTAAGTAGCATAGTATTATAACTTCACATATGCTTCAGATATGCATTACAATATTTGTAGGGAAGAAGCTAGCATAATGATTATGGAAACAGATTCTCATGCCTCAGGCTCCAAGGTCCCAGGTTCAATCACCCACAACACTGTAAGCCAGAACTGAGCGGTACTCTGGTAAAAATAAATAAATTAATTAATATCAATATTTGCATATATTAAGATAGATTGGTAGACAGGTAAGTAGGTAGACAGACAGACAGACAAACAGACAGACAGAGGCACCACAGTACTGAACCTTTCTTTAATGTGGTGGGGACCTGAACTTGCGTTGTGCACATGGAAAAGAAGCAGACTATTCAGCACACTATTTCAACAACCCCATCTGTATTTACTGTTAGCTTACCAGTAAATGTCCACTTCTCTCCTTCATCATGAAATTGAATACTTAATCTGTGTTTGCTAATTTTTGCTTGAGCCCCACAGCTAATATGTAGGTGGGCTAGGAGTATTGTCTGGGAAGATGGTGTCAAGAGTTGAGGATAGGACTAGTATACTGGATTAGGGCAGACAGAAGCTCCCAAATGTGGGTAAAGTGTATAAATACCATTAACTGTAAAGCCCATCAATCTGACCAAGTGCTCATGTCTATTTATATTTAGCATAGGAACATATGCATCCCTGTCAGTTTGCGCTTGCGCTCCATGGTCACAGCTAGGAACGTTTAAATAAGAATTGTAGAGGTGGAAAGATAGACAATAATTAAGATACATTTCAGAGGGAGTTGGGCTGTAGCGCAGCGGGTTAAGCGCAGGTGGCACAAAGCACAAGGACCGGCATAAGGATCCCGGTTCGAACCCCGGCTCCCCACCTGCAGGGGAGTCGCTTCACAGGCGGTGAAGCAGGTCTGCAGGTGTCTATCTTTCTCTCCTCCTCTCTGTCTTCCCCTCCTCTCTCCATTTCTCTCTGTCCTATCCAACAACGACGACAACAACAATAATAACTACAACAATAAAACAACAAGGGCAACAAAAGGGAATAAATAAATAAAATTAAAAAATATTTTTTAAAAACAGATACATTTCAGAGTTTTTACAAGGAATTCATCTTGTTCTCTTCTTTGCCCTACTATCATTATTTTCTTATTACAACAAGAGGTGCAAATCAATGTATCAATATTATTTTGGAATTTCTAGTTGCCATGGTACATATTAATTAATTCATTTTTCTTATCTATAATTTAGTTTGCATCATTTAATTAGAGTTCTTGATTTCTCTTGTCTTTAGTTCCCATTTCAATTTTTTAAAATTCTATTTTAAGGAGAAGAAATTTTAAATACTCTACAAGAATTTTATTTTCAATTTCTAAGTATTGCTTTTAACTTGGGTTTTCTTGGGTTAGCTTTTATCTTTCATCTATCTGACTTTCATGTTTCTAGCTTTTATCTTACTGCTTCTAGACCTTTTATGTTTTTTACGTATGTTGGCTTTATCTTTAATCTTTTTCATTCCTTTTATTTTCATGTTATGATTTTTTAAAGTCCCACTGGTTTTAGTTTTTATTTATTCCTTATTTAATTTTTTTGGGCTTTATATTTTTAGGACAATTTTTACTTTGTTTTACTATCTTTTAATTTTAGTCTTAGCTTTGGTTTGCCCCTTAAATTTTTTCTCCTGGTTTATCATTTTACTGTAACTTTCTTATCCCCTTTTCTCAGTCCCTTTCCTCCCACCTACCCATCTTTCTCTTTGTTTCTTTTCTCCCTCTTCTTTTTTTTCTTCTTTTATCTTTCCCTACTCCTTCACTTTCTTCTCCTCCCTCACTTCCTTTATATTGCAATTTTTTTTTCATGTTATTCCAAGACAAGGCACTTGGCAACTTGAAGAAAACCATGAAATAAACTGAACTTGGAGTTTGGAGTCTTCCTCCCAATGTTCCAGGAGACGGTTTTCCACTTTCTTTTTAATGAGTTTTTGTTTTCTTGAAAAACATTTTTAAAATACTCAACATGGCAACTTCTAAAAAACATTCACAGTATTACCAGTCTCTTCAAGCACCTCTGTTGTTGGTTAAAGTCCTGTCCTAGACCACTGGGGCTGCTATACCAAAGAATGTATTGTGTAGCTTATAAGCAAAAATAATTTATTTCTCACTGTTCCTGAGGCTAGAAAGTACACAATTCAAGTCTCAGAAGATGTACTGATGGTGGAGGCCTGCTTCCTACTTTATAGACATCTACTTATCTTCTTGCTATGTCTTCACATGGTAGAAAGGAAAATAAACTCTCTAGGATTTTACTTGTTATCATATGAGAAGGAGCAGAATTAATTTCCTGTGAGCCAGTTTTTCTCAAGATGTACCCATTATGACAGGCAAAATTTCTCCCTTGGATAGTGTGGTTCTTTGCCATTCATACAACCTAGGTTCAAGCCTGAACTGCATTTAAGGTAGATTTAAGTCTGTGATTTCTCTCTCCTTCTCCCTAGTTGCTTTTTTCTTCCTGGAAAGAGAAAGAAAGAAAGAAAGAAAGAAAGAAAGAAAGAAAGAAAGAAAGAAAGAAAGTAAGAAAGAAACTAAGAAAGAAAGCCAAAACAGCCTAGGTAGAGAAACCTGAGATGATCAAAAAATAATGTTAAGAAGATGGATCTATCAAGAAGCATGACAGAGGACCTAGTGGGGGTTGTATTGTTATATGGAAAACTGGGAAATATTATGCATGTACAAACTATTGTATTTACTGTCAAATGTAAAACATTAATTCCTCAATAAAGGAATTAAAAAAAGAAGATCTATTAACTTAAACTGAAAATTTGACTCTAGTCCATCTTTATCAATATTTATGTGAAGAACCTGCTGTTCATTCTACTTCTGCATTGATAACTTGAGGATCAGAATATTAGTTTGTATTATAATATCTTCTGCTTTACTGATGTCCTAAAAATAACTTCAGAATTTGTGTGTGTGTGTGTGTGTGTGTGTGTGTGTGTGTGTTTGTGTGTGTGTATCTCCTTTTAAACCTTGGGAACCTGCAATGAACACTGTACTAATAAAATCACAGTGAGATTAGAAAATAATAAAAAGATGAGCCGATTTTCAGGCCTGAAATGTGTCTTTCTTGGCCCAGTTGCCAACATATATAATTGGCTAATCTCTAATTGTATGCATGGTAATCATGCTGCCACTTGCAACACAGGAGTTGAGAAGATAGAATCTGGAAGAAGACTGTGTTTCAAACCTTGCTGACAGTCAGTAGATTGTACAAAGAACAACTCCATTTCTTTATCTTTAAAGTGAGCAAAATGATTAAAATGTGAAGTGCCTACCAATTTATTTGAAAAAACATAATCTCTCAATAAATGTAACTTCTAAAATTATTGAAAACTTATTTCAGGGATTTCAATTTCCACAAAATATTTCATCATTAAATTCCATTAAAGCGTGTGCATACACACACACAGCCACCCCAATGTCCTCTTTTATTATGATACCTCAATGTACCTCTTCTACGTATTGATATTTTGTGCATAAATATTTGTGACATTTTACAACACACTAGTAGTTTCTACTTACATGAATTCCTTTTCTGTTATCTGATGAACATCTCAAAGTTAGGGGTTATGTCTTTCCACCTTTATATTCCCCAAATCTAATGCAATAGGTAATATTCAGTGTGTACCTAATACATATTTAATAAAAATGATGATGCCCTAGAACTTTTAAATAACCATGTCCTAGTAACCTTAAGGAAAAAAAGTTCTTTCTTTTTATTTGCAGGCAACAAATGAAAACTAACCCACACTTGGGGGGTCAGGCAGTAGCACAGCGGGTTAAGCGGACATGGTGCAAAGCACAAGGACTGGTGTAAGGATCCCGGTTGCAGCCCTTGGCTCCCTGCATGCAGGGGGGTCGCTTCACGAGCGGTGAAGCAGGTCTGAAGGTGTCTGTCTTTCTCTCCCCCTCTCTGTCTTCCCCTCCTCTCTTGATTTCTCTCTGTCCTATCCAACAACAATGACATCAATAACAACAATAATAATAACCACAACAACGATAAGACAACCAGGGTAACAAAAAGGAAAAAACAGCCTCCAGGAGCAGTGGATTTATGGTGCAGGCACCGAGTCCCAGCAATAACCCCGGAGACAAAAAAATAATAATAAAATAAAATAAGCCAAATTCTAAGTGTACCTTGTGGCCTCTGATTATGTAGGTAAATAGAGCTTTTTCTGTAGTCAAAATTATGACCAGGTTATAGATCACTATATAAAAGAGAAAAAAAGTCTCCTAGGACTGTTTAAAAATTTATGATCGGGGAGTCAGGTGGTAGCGCAGTGGGTTAAGTGCATGTGGCACAAAGCTGAAGGACTAGCTGGGATACCAGTTCAAGTCTCCGGCTCCCTACCTGTAGGGGAGTCGCTTCACAGGTGGCAAAGCAGGTCTGCAGGTCTCTCTCTCTCTTCCTATCTTCCCCTTCTCTCTTAATTTCTCTCTGTCTCTATCCAATAACAAAAAAATTAAAAAGAAATTATGATCAGTTATAAACTACTCAATCCTCTGAAAGTGCTCAAATACTTCAGTTCTCTGTGTGGTCAATAGTCCAGAAATGTGGATAGATGCTGAAATACTGTCGCTAGAGATTTGAATTTTTTTAACTGAGGTAATTTCCTTTAGCCCATTATCTCCATTTTAGTGCCATTTTAATGCCTCACTCTGGTTCATAGTCAAATTTTTTATGGAACTGTTCATAGCTCCTGCATTTCTACCCAACCACCCTATTCCTGCATGACTTGTGGTCCCATCACTCCTAGTTTGAGCTAGTATAGTATAGCTCCATGCTGTTGTACTTGGTTTTTCAGTGTTCATTTTACTTGACCTTTTAGCAGCATTTAATGCTGTTATCTTTGTTTTTCTTAATGAAATTATATTCCATTGACTTCCCTGATATCAGTTCTTCCCATTCATGTCCCTTATCATCTAGAAATGCTCCCTTATAATTCTTTTCACACTTATCATTTCCCAAGATTGATTCTTAGTCCTTCCTTTCTTCTTCTACATTTCACATTTTTCCCCCAAACAAGTCATCCATGCTGCTAGTTTTTACAACTTTCTCTACACTGGTGGCATATATATTTTTAATTTATTTATAAAATAAAAATGAGAAAATATCAACAAAACCATAGAATAAGAGGGGTAACATTCCACATATTTCCCACCACCAGAGTTCCATATCCCATCCCCTCCATTGGAACCTTTCCTATTGTTTATCTCTCTGGGAGCATGGACCCAGGGTCATTATGGGGTACAGAAGGTGAAAGGTCTGACTTCTGTAATTGTTTCTCCACTGAACAAGGGTGTTGGCAGGTTGATCCATACTCCCAGCCTGTTTTTATCTTTCCCTAGTGGGGCAGGGTTCTGGAGAGGTAGGGTTCCAGGATACATTGGTGAGGTCATCTGTCCGGGGGAGTCAGTTTGGTGTCTTGTCACGGTAGCATCTGCAACTTGGTGTTTGGAACGTGTATTCCTTTTCTTCCTCCTTTCTTGTGAGACTCAGTTCAGTAGTTTCTGTAAGGTGGGTTGATTGTGGCAAATTCTTTTAGTTCTTGAATATTTGAGAAAACCTTTATTTTTCACTCATATCTGAAGGATAATTTTGCAGGATACAATATTTGTGTCTGGAATTCCCTCTCATTTAGAACTTTGAATATGTCATTCCACTCTATCCTTGCCTTTAGAGTTTGTGAAGAGAAATCTGATGAAAGTCTTATAGCTCTGCCTTTGTATGTAACTTCTTTCCCTATCAGATAATAAATTATTTTATCACTGAATTTTGATAGTTTTACGATAATATGTTTTGGCATTGGTCTTTTTGCATTTATAAATCTGGGTGATCTGTTCTGCCTCTTGAACGAGAATGTTTTGAGGATTTCTAAGTGAGGGAAGTTCTCAGCTAAAATTGCTCTGAAAATGGACTCTGGGTCTATGGCCTTATCTTCCTCCTCAGATAAACTTATCATTCCTATATTCAATCTTTTCATAGAGTCTGCAATATCACAGAGAGTTGCTTCAGTCTTTCTGAGATTGAAAGTGTGGGCTGACCATATCTTCTAGATTGAAGATTATTTTTTTCTGAATGTGCGAGTCTACTTCCTAAGCCTTTTACCTGGGGATGGGTTGCAGTTAGTGTCTTTTACTTCCTGGAGCTCTGTTTGAAAATTTTCTTTCATGCTTCCTAAATTCTTAGTGAGTTCTGACTGAAGTTCTTTCAAGATTTGAAGATTCTTAGTGAACTCTAAGTTTCTCTCTTGTGTGTTTTCATTCTTTAGTAAAATGCTTTTAATTCTTGCTTGAATTCATAAAGAGTCCTCATAATGAGCTTTCTGTACTCTGTCTATGAGAGTCTCTAAATCTGTAATTCCTTGGATTTCCTGTTTCTGTCTGGCTGACATGGCATAGTTAGCTGTTTAGTTCTGTTTCTCTGCTTGCGCATTTTTTTGTGTTGGTTATTGATGGCCAGCAGGTGGTGCTATTGTGATCTCTAGGTTTCTCTTGTTTGTATGCTCCGCGGCTGGTGGGATGGGGTGGGGGCAGGTGGTTGCTTTGGGCTGTCTTATGGTCACAAATGTTCTGTTTTATGTTGTGTACTTGCCTTAAATTCAAAAGGCTAAAACCCCCGAGTCAAAGATTGAGAGGTTTTAAGTCCCCTTCTCTTCTTCTGGCACTAGGGATGTTACTCGCTTGCTGCATTTAAAGTGAAATCGTCAAAATGGCACAGCTCAGCGCCTGTGCTGCCCAGAGCTCTGATCTTTCTTGTTCTTCAACCCGTGCCCCTTTGCACCCCAACCACACTTGAGTGAGCACCTACCTGAGGCTGCCGAACTTTCATCTGTAGATTATGACTTCAGTTGGGTCTCTGGTTCTATTTATTTGTTGTTTTGGGAGGAGAGGTAAATCCATCCCAGTTATTCCATGGCTACGCCTCCTGGAAGTCCATATCCATATATTTTCATGTACATGTCTCTGTGTAATTGAGTTTATACCTCTCAATGTCTTTTTTTTAGTTATTGTATTGTGGTATGAATGGTTTATAGTATGGTTATTGATATATGAGTACAATTTTTCATCGCTATGTTATAGAGTACTTGCTCACTTTTGGCTTATGGTGGTGCTGGGATCAGAGCTGGGACATCAAAGCCTTGGCTATGGAATTATATTTATATACCCATTATGCTGTCTCCCCAGCTTGAGCTTTGGCTTCTCATTTGAGTTGCCGACCATATTCTTTTTACAATTTAATTTAATTTTTTTTTATTGCCGCCAGGGTTCTTGCTGGGGCTTGATGCTGATGCTTACAAATATACTGCTCCCAGCAGACATTTTTTCCTTTTTGTTTATTTCTATTGATTCTTATTTGATAGGGTAGAGAGAAA
This sequence comes from Erinaceus europaeus, assembly GCF_950295315.1. Classification (NCBI taxonomy): domain Eukaryota; kingdom Metazoa; phylum Chordata; class Mammalia; order Eulipotyphla; family Erinaceidae; genus Erinaceus; species Erinaceus europaeus. The sequence goes on from NC_080164.1 coordinate 148,046,791, forward strand.
AATAAGAGGGAAGAAGGAGATAGAGAAGAAGAGAGAAACATAGATAATCACAGACTTGTTTCTGTGCTCCTAAAGCTTGCCCCCCTTCAGCTGGGGAGCAGGGCCTCAAATCCAGGCCCTTGCACATGTAATGTTTCTGCTTAACCAGGTGTACTGCTTGCTACCTGCCCCCACAGACCGTCTTTTTACCATGAAATTACTTCAGTTGATGACTATAGGCACTTTAATCTCAGTATCTTCACTATTACTTCTTGATTTCCTTATCTAAGCTGTATGGACAACTTCACTAGATTAGTCATCTTTGACATCTTTTCTCTAATACCTATTTTTCCATCATTAAAAAAAAAAAGGGCCATCAAGATAGCTCATCTGGAAAGTACCTGCTTTGGTATGCTCCTGGCCCTCATTGGGGCCCAGCCCCCATCAGACTAGATGAAACTTCAGAGCTATGGTGTCTTTCTCTTTCTCTCCCTGTCTCTGTTTCTCTTTATGTCTTGAAAAAATTGGCCTAGAGTGGTGAAGGCCAGTGATGATAAAAAATATTTACATTGGAGCATCTTTGGAATCAATTTTTTTTTCCATATCCACTAATATAAATGCTTTAATGATCTTTGGCTAATGATATTGTCCAAACCTGTTTAGTGGCTTCCATTCTGTACTTTTCCAAATTATTTTCCAGAGAATCAGTATGGTGACTGAAAGTACACATCTTTTCACATTATATCTTGCCCATATTCCCTCTATGGGCCTCCATTTCTCTTAGAACACAAACTGTCATCACAGTCCACTGAGCCCTGAGTCAAATACTTTCTCTTATCCAACCTCATCTTTCTCAGGCCCCTGTTAGTTTGACTCCGAACAATTTGGCTTCAGCTCTATCTTCTCCAACACCCATGTTTCTTCTTGCCCAGGACTTTTGCATATTCTGCTATTACTGTCTGAATATGGGAACTTTTTTTTTGCCTTTGTCCTTTTCATTAGTTTATTGTCAGTTCAAAAGATGTTCTCACAGACTTGTTTTCATTTATGCCCCAGGAAGAGTTTCTTTGATATTAAGGTAAAAAAAAAATTACTGGAATTTTCTTTGCCTCCTTGTTTTATTTTAGACTAACAGACACAATGAACCATGTAATCTACCATATTTCCATTTTGTTCCTAGCTTCTCAAGTGTCTGCATTGTGTAGTGGTTACTGGCTTGGGCTCTGGAGGTAAATTAATTTGAATGCAAATTAATTTGAATTCTGGCTCTTGTATTCACTAGCTGCTTGATCTCTATCAAGTTACTTAACATTTATGTGAATTCATTTTCTCATTTGTAAAATAGAAATAATAATATCACTTATTCTCAAAGAGTTCTTGTGAGAAATAAATGAATTAACATGCACAAAGCATTGAAAACAGTGTCTAATATATAGCAAACGCTCAATAAAAATTGGCATTACTATTTCCTATCAACAGTTTGAATTGACAGAGCGCTTCGTGTGAATGTGACTTGTGAACCTCAATTGTATGCGTTCTTGACTCAATGTTTCTTTTTCACTTTGCACATAATAATAGATACTGTTGGGAGAATAGTTTGATTACTCAAATTCAGATTCTAAAGAAATACTGTAGACTCTCCATTGTAATGATAAACATTTGGTACTAAATAGGAGAGATGATATTTGTAGAACTAACTTTCAAGAGATTATGTCTTGCTCCATAGAACTGTATAATCAAATCACTAGCAAAAAGTATCTTGGAAGGGAGGTTTTTTTTCATCTGTGCTTCTACCTCCATAGAAACATGGCTGTGGTCCATAAGTCCAATCTAGAGTTAGAGGCACATTGTGCTATCCACACGGGCAGACAGAGACTTCAGCATTTGGGATAAGAAATGAGCTATTTCCTTACTTATATAGGTGAGGTTGGATTTCCATTTTCATTTGTTTAACATTAAATAAACAGGAGAAAAATTAGCTCTGAATTGCAGTCAGTATGCTGTAGAATCAATCATTTAAAAAGCACTTGGGCAAAGAATAGGTTATTTCTTAGATTATAAATCCTAAAAATGATCTTTTTGCTGTCTGTACCCTTTGTATTTCAGGGGAAAAAAAAAAAACGATTTTCTTTAGCCCACATCACAAATGTATCCGCAGATACAGACTCCACCACCAGAATAACAAGCGGATTTTCAAGATTACGCTATGTCTGTTCATTTTCTTTTAAAGCTTTCCTGCAGAGTCAAAATAGTCAGTCAAAATTGTACATCTTGTGATTATATTTGAACAAATTAGGTGATTGTTTCCCTCCTCCCATGTTAGTCAATGTAAAAGGCTCCCAGAGCGAAATAAAATAGAGATTCATTTTTATTTCATGCCTGATGCAGAAGGCACATAGGCAGAAACACAGATCATTATTTTGTTTAAAAAAGAAATCACCATCTGTTTTAGTGTTGGGAGAGACATGCAGGCTCCATCTAATTGTGGCAAGTATTTTCAGTTTAGGATCTTTTGACCACAAATTAAACTCAGTTTTTCTTGAAAGGGAATGTGTAGGTTTGATTATTAACAGCAAAGCAGAATGGGAATAAAGGCATGGTTTTGGAAATTTTAATAAAGTAAAATTGGACTTAAGAGCAGCTCTACAGAAAACGGTGTTAAAAACAAAGTAAACAGTAAGCGATTGAAAAATCTATGGCTAATCCCCACAATTTCCTTTGGAATTTAACTCAGTAGCTTCACTATTTATGAATTTGTATAATAATGGTGCCTTGATTTTACAGAATGCTTTCAGAGCAATTTCCTCACTTTGGGTCATATTTTTTTTTCAGCTCATAAAGTGCTCTCTAAGATTGTTAGGCATGTTGGGAAGCTGATTTAACTTTGAGGCCAATCAAGGACCATTTAGATGAAATGAACTAATGCATGTGCAAGCACTCTGAAAAGTACAAAGAGCTCTACAAATGCAAGATGGGCTTGCTTCTATTAAATAACCGAAGGGAGAGTTAAGGCAATTTTTTTTCTAACACTCATCTTCACTTGCCACAACTGAATAACAAATCTCCAGGTGAAAGGGGAAAAAAAAAAAGAAAAAGAAAAAAGCCAAATGCACCCATCATGATGTTCATTGCTGAGAGATGTGCTTCAGACCTTACAATACTTCCCGACTCCCCTTGAGGTTTGAAATCTTTGCAAGCACTGTGAGATTACAGCCTTGAAAAAGAATGATATTTTGAGTAGCCTTTTCACTGTGCCATAATGCAGTTTATTTCATTGGATTCTCCCAATGGGTTTGAGTACTGGGAAATTGCAGTACAACTAGTTTTTCTACTTTTTGAGGAAAACATGATTTAAAATTTTCCATGTAACTGGACATCTTTATTCCAAAGATATTTAATCAGGGGCAACACATTGTCACACCTGACTGAATGCATGTGTTAACTATGTGCAAAGGCCTGGGTAAAACTCTCTGGCTTGCACTTGTATGCTTCATGAATGATGAAGCAGTGCTGCAGCTGTCTTTTTAAATTCTATTTATTTATTTATTTATTTACCTCCAGGGTTATTGCTGGGGCTCGGTGCCTGCACTACAAATCCACTGCTCCTGGTGGCCACTTTTTCCATTCTTGTTGTTGTTGCTATTGTTGTTGTAGTTGTTGCTGCTGTGTTGGACAGGACAGAGAGAAACTGAGAGAGGAGGAAAAGACAGAGAGAGGAGAAAAAGATTGTGAAGCAATGCCCCTGCAGGTGGGGAGGCATGGGCTCAAACCCAGGTCACTGCCCCAGTCCTTGTGCTGTGTACTATGTGCACTCAATCTGGTACACCACCGCTCAGCCCCCTTATCTATTTATTTTTAATTTTTAAATATAAAAATCTTTATTTACTTATTGGATAGAGACAGCCAGAAATCGAGAGATAAGTGAGGTAGAGAGACAGTGAGTCACCTGCAGCACTGCTTACCCACTCGTGAAGCTTTCCTCCTGCAGGTGGGAACTGGGGGCTTAAACCCTGGTCCTTGCACATTGTAACATGTGTGATCAACCAGGTGTGCCACCACCTATCCCTTCTGTCTCTCTTTCAAGTCCCCTTCGCTCTTGATTTCTCTCTGTCTCTATATTTATTTATAAACACATATTTAATATTTATATAACTTTATAAAAATAAAAAATAATTATTTATATAACTTTATAAAAATAAAAAATAATATCTATATAACTTTATAAAAATAAAAAAATAATTATTAAAAATAAAAAATAAAAAATAATTAAATAATATTTTAATATTAATAAATATTAAAATATTTACTTCTCTTTCAAAAATGTAGAGAGTACCCAAACAAGCTATACAGTCTTCACTCAAAACCAGAGCATTTCCAGGATTACATCAACATCAAATTAGGATGCATTTCAAAATATTGCAATGTCCGTTCTTGGCTGGACTGTGTTCCCTCAAAATTAATGCTGAAATCTTAAATCTTACTACCTCAAAGTGTGACCATATTTGCAGATAGAGTATATAAAGAGGCAATTAAATTAGCATTGCAAATTTGCTGCTTTGTCATGTGCATGACCCAGGTTCGAGCCTGGCCACTAGCATACTGAAAGCAGCTTAGGTATTTGGTCTCTTTCACTCTCTGCCTCTCTACCTATCTGTCTAGTTAAAAAAAAAACAAAAAACTGAAATGAGATAATTAATGTGAATTTTAATCCAACAGAACTGATGATCTTTTAAGAAGAAGGAATTTGGATACAGACAATTCAAGAGGAAGTTCTGCCTCTATATAGACTCTTTATAGACTTACACCGCAATAAAAACTTTTCCCTGGGTTTTTGTTCTGCTGCCTTGCTGCCCTGCCCTGCAGATATCAGTATTCCCAGAGCTCACAATTTCCTAAAGCTTTATCTTAAAACAAATCTTTATTATGCATACACATCAATACATTCTCTGGAAAAACTCTAATAATTCTATTTTTAAACAACATCAGTACAAACTACTCCTAGTATATATATTTAAGTGGGAGTTTTAATTTTGTGGGAGTTTTTTGGTCATTGCTGAGTTCAAATCTTGACTCTGCAATATTCTAGAGACATGTTTTTGTGCAAGTCACTAAGTTTGTAAGCTTTTTCATATGTAAATAGGATTGACTGTGGTGTGTTGAGAAAGTACAGAGTAAAAGGCTCTCAAGGCATTTAGCAGAGTGCTTTGTCATATCATAAGCTATCATGATTTGCTAGTTAATATTATCATCCTGGGGGGGGGGATAGCATAATGGTTATGCAAAGAGACTCTCATGCCTGAGGCTCCAAAGTCCCAGGTTCAGTCCTCCACACTACTATAAGCCAGAGCTGAGCAGTGTTCTGATTGATATATTTTACCATCCTCAAAATATACTGTTTTAGTTGAGGAACTTTAGTTGTGGTCAGCAGGAGTTGGCTAAGGCTAGTTTAAGTAGAAAAGAATTTATTGAAAGATGTTGGGCAGCTCACAGAATCTCTGAGAGTGTCAGAAATAGATTCTAAGGACCAGAAGCCAGGAACTATTGCTAAAATGGATGCTTCCTTACTGGCTCTAAGAAACCCCAATGCCACTGATACTTCCATTGATACTTGGTCATTTGTTTCATTAACACCTCAGAGAAAGGAGCCCAGAGTAAGCTATTAGAACCACTCCAGCAGCTGCTGTCACAGGGATGTTGTAGTCCTGGTGTATTGTTCACACCCTTCTTCTTTATACCACAAACTTTTTATTTGATGTTTGCAGTGAGTGTATTTGAATGGAGGAAGCCAAATTTGATTCATTCCCAGAGGCAAGGGCTTTTGGGAAAGTGTATTTTCAGTTTTATAGTGAAAGGCACTGTCTTATAGGATGCATAGAATTCTTGTCATGAATTTAGTAATGGGAAAAAAATAGAATCTGCTTTCAGAAGCATGAAAATAGACCAAAGAAAAAATATTTTAAATTTGTATATGAGTTTTAGCCACAGGCAAATGTCAACTGTTTTTGAATTGTTCCCTTTATTCTAAGTGACATTATCAGTGAACATTAAGTGACAGAATTTTGATTAAAAAAATTAACTGTGGGAGCCTGGCAGTGGAGCAACTAGTTGAGTGCATGTTACATGCACAAGGCCTTGGGTTCAAGCTCCCACTCCCTATCTGCAACAGAGAAGCTTAATGAATGATGAAGCAGGTCTGGAGGTGTCTCTGTATCTTTCCCTCTCTATCTCCTCTTCTAAATTTCTCTTTTTCCTATCAAATAAAAAGAAAAGGGAAAAAATGGCCACTGAGAGTGGTGGACTCATCCTGTAGGCACTGAGTCCCAGTGATAACCCTGGTGGCAAAGTAAAATAAAACAAAATTTAATAAAAATATCAACTGCATAAACATCTTCCAAGGAATTTTTTCAAGGTCTATTGCCTATTCTTCCTTGAGAAATCACACCAGCACCTTCACTACACAAGAAATAGAGAAGGGGATTGGGTGGTGGTGCACCTGGTTGAGTGAATGCATTGCCATAAGCAAGGACCCAGGTTCAAGTCCCTGGTCCCCACTTGTGGGGGTGGGGAGGATTACATGAGTGATAAAGCAGGGCAGCATGTCTCTCCCTATCTCCCACTCTCCCTCTCAATGTATCTGTTCTAAAAAAAAGCAAAAAAAAAAAAAAGGGGGGGGGGTAGAAAAGGCTGCCAGGAGCAATGGAACCATTGCATAGGTACCAAGCCCCAGCCATAAACTTGGTGACGACGACAACAACAACAAGAAAA